>NC_054706.1:23210698-23230698 GCF_016097555.1 Gigantopelta aegis
CACACATATACGTACATAGATATAGACACAGACGTACACACATTCATACATTCAGAGACCTACACACATTCATACACATACATGTACGTACATAAATATAGACGCATACATACACACATTCATACACACATGTGCATACATATATATAGACACTAACACACACATTCATACGCTCAGAGACATACACACATTCATACACACATGCACGTACATAGATATAGACACAGACATAGACACATGCATACACTTAGAGACACCCAAACATCCATACATACACATGTACGTACATAGATAGAGACACAGACATACATACATTCATACACACATATGTACGTACACAGATATAGACACAGACATACACACAGCCATACACCCAGAGACATACATGCACACATATACACGCATGTACATATATAGATATAGACACAGACATACACACATCATACACTCAGAGACATACACGCACACATACACACACAGGTGCATATATAGAAATAGACAGACATACACACATTCATACACTCAGAGACATACACGCACATATACATAAACACTCATTCATTAATACATGCATACATATACACGCTGGCACACACACACAGATACATAAACACACTGGCACATACACACTCATTCATACATACATACATACATACATACATACACACGCACGCACGCACATACACACACGCACGCACACACACGCACACAAAGAAACAAAAACTAATACTCACATCATATTTACAAAATAGAACCGCTCCTCGGGCTCATGACAAATAACAAGAGTCATTATTATTGTTGTTCATTGGAATACACGATGTAATTGCAGGAAACGGCGACCGTTTATACTTTCCACAACATATGCATTACAATTTGTCATACAAACCTGATTAAGAGTAAACTTTTGCAAGATTGTTCTGTATAGGCAGGGTGCCTTAATACAGAGGCAGTTTATCTGTTTTGTTTGACCGCTAGAGCTCATTGATTTAGTAATCATCGGTAAACATGGAGTTAGGTGAATAAGAACAAAGACTGTGCACTTTATGATAGATTTGTGCCACTTTGTGACAGATTTGTGCCACTTTGCATGCATATTGTACTTGGTTCGCTGAATATTTTCTGATATAGTGCCAATTGAACAGCACCCCTGGGTGCCTACAGTGCCACCTGAAAAGAAACCTGTTTTGGCACATTGCCAATATTAGATCTTTTGATATCGCGTTTCTACTCTTTGGCTAATTAAGACACAACAATGCCTAAATTAATTAATTAATATACATAATTATATTATATTCATCATTAACTGGATTTAAGAAATTTTAAACACTTTAAACAAAATGGGCAAATTGGTTTTTTTTTACAATTTGACTTCCGGTTACATATGTAATTTGGTGCTTGTCATTGGTGTTTGATCTAAATTTGATCTAAATTGGTGCTTGTCTTTCTAGAATTTAGACGGCCAAAAATTGCATTCATATTTACTTTACTTTTTTCATGTGTACAACAATTTATAAATAGATATTTATAAATATGCATACAATTAATACACAATCCAACAAGATGCAAAATGTGGTCTGTACGTATTTATATATTTCACAGTTGGCGTATTTTTTAAATACTGACAGAATAAAGACCTTTGAGGAAGCGGGTATAAACAATGCAAACAGACAGACAGACAGACAGACAAATTCTTTAGTTACGTATCATCGTGTGTACAGATTAAAATAAAAACAAGAAATCAACAGTAATAACACCGTAATACAGTAGTAAAAGTACACAAGCCACTTCTATGGAGTAATGTATGGCAGTACCCAGTCTAAACAAAATTGGGTGGCAGTATAAACAGAACAGTGACACAGTAATAGGAGGTATACTCACGAAATACACTTGTGAGAGAAAAATACAACAACTACAACAAGAAACAAACAAAACAATAAATAAAACAAACAAAAACATACACACCCCCCCCCAAAAAACCTCAAAACAAAACCCCAACCTGTTTCATATATTTCTAGGCGTGCAACTAACCCTCCCCTCCCTCTCCTTGGCCCTCCTAGGTACGACGCTGTAATGATGAACATATGTGTTAAGCTTCTGAATCGCATTCTGGTGCATTTAATGTAGCTTTTCTATAATAGTTCTGCTTAGGTAGACAAAAGTGGAGGGTTCCGCGCTCCTTCCAGGATCAGTTTTTTTAATATTCAGTGTGTGCCACAAAGTCCACAACCTAACAACATAACAGATGTTCTGTTTAACTCATCGCCAGTTTTAATATTCAGTGTGTATCACAAAATATGCAGCCTAATACTGTAACAGATATACTATGTCATTTTTAATATAGTAGTTTGACACCTAATAGCCGATGTATTTTTCGTGCTGGGGTGTCGTTAAACATTCATTCATTCATTCATTTTATAATATAGTAAGTAGCCTGTATACTAAGGTCTCACTACACAGATGTCATCTGCCATTGAAACCCATGTTAAACTGCCCAACTTCAAGTGAAGATTGCCCATAGAACGGGTTCTCGTTGGCACTAACAACATACACCATTGCAAACATACATTATATAAGCATTTATTTTCACTCCAAAATTGAGAACATTTCCGTCTCAGTTTTTTGCTATATGACCGCATCTGGCTGTAGTACCGGTCCGAATAGGTGGTTCATTAACCGATTCACTCCGGCTGTCACTTGCGCTATATACCCATGTCCCAAAAGGTCGATGCACAATATTACAAAATAACATGGGCAAAATACAGCCAGAAGGCTTACCATTAAACATACATATTGTTTTAATTCTTCACCATTTGCTAGAAGTGAATATGTGACCCATAACATGTGTCCCAGTTAGGAACTATAGTGGACCGTGATGAATGAACTGTCACCCGGAAGTGATCTGTGTAGTGAGACCTAAGCTAATATTTAAACAGATATATACACGAAGCATAACTGGTAGAAAATACGGATCTGGCTTGTTTGTGGACGTGTGTATGCACGTGAAAAAAAAAACGTTTGTTTTATTTAACGACGCCGCTAGAGCACATTGATTTTTTATCTTATCATCGGCTATTGGACGTCAAACATATGGTCAATCTGACACTGTTTTTAGAGGAAACCCGCTGTCGCCACATAGGCTACTCTTTTTACGACAGGCAGCAAGGGATCTTTTATTTGCGCTTCCCACAGGCAGGATAGCACAAACCATGGCCTTTATTGAACCAGTTATGGATCACTGGTCGGTGCAAGTGGTTTACACCTACCCATTGAGCCTTGCGGAGCACTCACTCAGGGTTTGGAGTCGGTATCTCGATTAAAAATCCCATGCCTCGACTGGGATCCGAACCCAGTACCTACCAGCCTGTAGACCGATGGCCTGCCACGACGCCACCGAGGCCGGTATATGCACGTGAAGGTCCTATGTATGTGTTCATATGTTCAAATGATTGAGGTAACAAACTTTACCTTTTCTGACACCCAATTGCCGATGTGTATTTTTGTGCTGGGTGTTGTTAGACAAACATTCATTCATCCATTGAAGCCTGAGTGAAAGCCTGCAAAATGCACCTAATCGTAGTCTATGAACAAACAAAATATTATTTTACTAAATTTAGTCTTTTTTACACTGTATTTTTGCCCATGGTTTGTCATAACTAAGGTAGGCAGGCAGGTAGGTAGGTAAGTAGGTAGGTAGGAAGGATAGGTAAGTAGGAGAGGTAGGTAGGTAGGTGGGCTATTTCTCGTTCCAGCTAGTGCACCACGACTGATATATCAACGGTCATGGTATGTGCTATCCTGTCTGTGGGATGATGTTTATAAAAGATCCCTTGCTACTAATAGAAACATGTAGCGGTTTTCTAAGACAATATATCAAAGGCCATGGTATGTGCTATCCTGTCTGTGGGATGATGTTTATAAAAGATCCCTTGCTACTAATAGAAACATGTAGCTGGTTTCTAAGACAATATGTCAAAATTACCAATTGTCCATGATTAATAAATCATTGTGCTCTAGTAGTGTCGTTAGTTGGAGGTTCTGCCATTCTAGTTGGAGGTTCTGCCATTCTAGTTGGAAGTTTTGTGCCAATTATTGGAGATTGTTAGGTGGGCATAATTGTCACGGACATTTCTACAACAAGTCAGGGGAATATGCTGTCCAATCCATCCATATAACGTCTTATGTTGTATAAGAACTATGTTACCACCCTAGCTCTTTCACCTACTTGTTATTATGGTAATTCAACTGTAATTTAATGTGTAAAACATTACTATATAAATATATCATTATTATAATACGTCGTGGCCCAGTGGTAAAGCGCTCGACTTATGCACGTTCATTTTAGGATCGATCCCTGTCGGTGGGTCCACTTGGGCTATTTCTCGCTCTACCAAGTGCACCATGACTGGTATGCCAAAAAACTGTGGTATGTGCTATCCTGTCTGTGGGGATGGTGCATAGAAAAATATTCCTTGCTACTAATAGAACAAATGTGGCAGGTTTCCTCTCTTAGATTATGTCAAAAATTACCAATGTTTGACACCCATTAGCCGATGATTAATGAATCAATGTGCTCTGGTGGTTTCGTTAAACAAAACCAAATATAGCTTTATTATAATACGTAATCTCTTTTGTACACATACCTGAATTGCATTTTGTGCTGGTGGTAGTTCTTTCAAGAATTTTTTCAAAGATGGAAATGCATAAGTCTTGCTTCATAATGTTTCTCGCATCCAGACAATTATATTATGTATTTATTTCAACTCATTTTCATGCTAATATCCAATTAAGGTTCAATCACGCTGTCATGGGTACACACCTCAGTTATCTGGGCAGTTGGTTAGTTGTTAGTGGTTAGTGATAGCAAAGAGGGTGTAGTGGTGTCACACCTACCCATTGAGTCGTTATAACTCCGGTACCGGGCTGTGAACCCAGTACCTACCAGCCTTACGTCCGATGACTTAACCACGACACCACCGAGGCCGGCCCAGACAGTTGTGTTATTTCTAGTGTGTTTACATCCACATCGTCAAAACCAGTGTCATTCAAACATCATTCCAAATATACCTTCCATTCTGATCATTGCCGTAGCTGATCAAAGTGCGTCAGTGCATGTAGTGTGTCATTGTGTTTTATCACATTATAGAAGGTATGTCAATGTTATAGACTGGGAAATCCTCTTCCCCCCCCCCCCCCCCCCCCCATTTTGAAGACAAACTCATCTGTAAGCTCATTTACAAAATGTTCACTGAGCACCAAGACATCGGTGTGAGAACATTTAATTATTGTTTTTGTTTAAATGTCTGTCTTTAGTTCCTTAACATGCAGAATTAGTCTTGTATCTAGTTCTTCGTGACCCACCGCGATGATACCTGCTGTATACGTATCTGCTAAATAAATCGGTTATATTTACATAAATCGGTTATATTTAAATAAATCGATTAGATTTAAATAAATCGATTAGATTAACATTATAATAGTTTTGTGGTTTAAATTGTAATAGATTTCTCGCTCCAGCAAGTGCACCGCGAATGTTACCTCAAAGGCCGTGGTATGTACTATCCTGTCTATGGGATGGTGCATATAAAAGACCCCTTGCTGCTAATCGAAACGAGTAGCCCATGAAGTGGCGACAGCGGGTTTCCTCTCTCAATATCTGTGTGGTCCTTAACCATATGTCCGACGCCATATAACCGCAAATGAAAAGTGTTGAGTGCGTCTCTAAAAATAATATATATATATATATATATATATATATATATATATATATATATATATATATATATATATATATATACTACTAAATAAATCGGTTAGATTTACATAATTTGGTTAGATTTAAATAAATAATAATTTTGTGTTTTCACTTGTATTACCTGTTTCTCTCTCTAAAAACCCCAGAAAAACAACAACAACAAAATTTAGCTGAAAATAACGCTACACTAAACCAAGGATTAACATTAGACTTTAATCTATGGTATTCTTAGTTTTGTTAACTTTAGATTAGTTAAACTACATATTATGCATGTTAATTTTGTTAACCTACAACCAGTAGATTAACTAAACTAAGTTTAGGATGAATCATAGTTTACTTATACCACCGTTACGCATACACGCTGAGGAGGGGAGGACTAAAAGCTATTAGAGCACAGTTGAATTTCTAGTCCAATGGGAGCTTCATATTTGGTCACGTGAAGTACATTTATATCCCGATAAAGTACTTCAGACATTCACTTTATAAGCGGTATTGCTGCACGAGATTTTGGCTTTGCTCTAAGACAGAGGACGAGTAACAATACTTTATCGGCGTATAAAGGTAGTGTCGCACGAGAAAACGCTCGGCTAACGCCTCGCCTTTGTCTCGTGTGACACTACCTTTATACGCCGATAAAGTATTGTTTATCGTCCTCTAACTATTACGTGGTTGGTGGATGAATCGTCTCGAGTCGCTATAGGAGAATAAATACTGCGTTTATTACAAAACGGATAACCGGCCTCGGTGGCGCAGTGCTTAAGCCATCGGACTACAGGCTGGTAGGTACAGGGTTCGCAGCCTGGTACCGGCTCCAACCTAGAGCGAGTTCTTAAGGGCTTAATGGGTAGGTGTAAGGCCACTACAGCCTGTTCTTTCTCACTAACCAACTAACAACTAACCCACTGTCCTGGACAGACAGTCCAGATATCTGAGGTGTGTGCCCAAGACAACGTGTTTGAATTTGAATCTTAATTGGATATAAGCACGAAAATAAGTTGAAATGAAAAAAAAAAACCCACCCAGATACAGGGTACCTTACCAGTCTATAAATAAGAGAACAATTTACTGGAAGTGAATATGTTACGCTGATTGCCACGTACGTACGTAGTACAGTGGTGAAACAAATTTACATAATACCAAAAACACTAACATTTCTCTCACCCCACCACTCCAAACAACTTTTACGCATGTCATGTCTTTAATGAGTGGATTTAAATAAATCTATTAGATTAACATTATAATTGTTTTGTGGTTTCAATTGTAATAGATTTCTCGCTCCAGCCAGTGCACCACGACTGTTACATCAAAGGCCGTGGTATGTGCTATCCTGTCTATGGGATGGTGTATATAAAAGATCCCTTGCTGCTAATCGAAACGAGTAGCCCATGAAGTGGCGACAGCGGGGTACGTACACTTATTTAGTCCGTGAACGAAATGTAAGGGAAATAACTGGGCACAAACATCTACTTGATGAATCGTCCCGAGTCATCTGTAGCAGAATAAATGCATTGTTTACTACAGAACAGACAGACAACACACAGGGTACCTACCAGTCTATAAATAAGAGAACTGTTTCTAGAAGTGAATGGTGAAACAAATTTACATCATAATCAAAACACGCGGATTTTCCTCACCCCACCCTACAAATACAACACACACGCACACATATATATACACACACACACACACAAACATAATGTGTGTGTGTGTGTGTGTGTGTGTGTGTGTGTGTGTGTGTGTGTGTGTATATATGAAGAATTTAGGCGCAAAACGCGATATATCCATTTTCCATTTTCAGTAAAAGTGATTGTTTAAATTGGCGTTTTGATAATTAAAAAACAACGGGATTTACCCAATACAATTTCATAAGGATCAATCACGTTTTGCAGCAAAACAGCGTGCCTACGATTAGCCCTTACTGACATACATTAATGGCTTTAACTAAAAACTAGAAAGAAAATGGTTTATATCGCGTTTTGCGCCTACACCTGGAAAAAAGTATCGCAACACCCAAAACAATCAGGCCTCATATCAAAATTTCAAAATATTTTAAAAGTCTGTTTGTGGGGTCCACAATCATAACCCTTTTGCTACACCATGTATTGAGATACGGTGTGCACGTGCTACCGCATGCGGGTAGTGAAACGTGCATTACGGGTACCCCGCACTGGGCAAAACACGTGTTTCAAGCCACCGTTCTTACTGTTAGAAAACTGAGAAGATTTTGTGAATTAATTGATGTTATTAGAATATGGGGCCTCCCCAACTGTCAGATGTTGTCAGATGGCAGGTTATGGGCATGCGGAATGCGGGTATGTCCCTGAGAGCCATCGCAAGAAATGTTGGCCATCATGCATCCACCATCAGCCGATTGGTCCGGAAACATCAACAAACCAATGACTTTAAGGACCGTAATCGTTCCGGACGACCACGTGTGACAAGTCATAGGGAAGATATCGCCCTTCTGAGACTCACCAGGATTCATCCGTTCATGAGAAGTGGCGTGTTGAAACGAGAATGGCTGCCAAATCGTCGTCTTTCAGACAGAATGGTGCGGAATCGACTCAAGACAGCTGGGTATAGAGCCAGACGACCCGTCCGACGTCCGTTGTTAACCCGTGCTCACATTGCCGCACGGCTGGCCTGGTGTCAACAGCGACGTCCATGGAATTTAGCATCATGGCGGAGAATACACTGGTCGAACGAGAGTCGATTTCTGTTGTTCATGACTGAAGGTAGAGCCCGTGTCTAGCGCCAGCGAGGTACAGCTTATGCCCAAAGGCACATCTTGCACCAGGTTCCGTTTGGCGGAGGGTCCATAATGGTGTGGGGTTGCATGTCACACGATTGCAAACTCGACCTTGTAACTGTCAAACTAAACTAAAAGAAGTCAAACCATCCTGCATGAAAACATCCTCCATTTTAAATGGTTTTAAGGTGATTTGAGCAATTTGGACAGGCTACCAAAGTAAAGTGCATCGGACTGTTTACAAAAAAACATAAACATAAAATGTTTAATGACAACCCAACGTCTTAAAGTCCGACAAGCCCAAAAAAGGTTACCTGTCCTAGGTAAGGTTGACGCATACGGCGAGCTGAGGAGCGGAGTGGCACTCCGGTTCGGGACTTGATTTATCTTGGTCAACAAGTCTGCAATGCCGACGTGGTCTTCACAATCCTGTGTAGGGACAGTACAGGGCCAGGTTTTAACGTGTACATTCAGAGCAAGCTGTTGTAGCACACGCCTATCATGGGCACGGGTGCCGGCCTCGGCCGGCTCCCCTTTCCATGACAGGAAAAGGTGGGGGAGGTACCTGTAGGAGGAAGGACCGCCTGCGCTGACTGGCGCAAGACAGCGCCAGCCTCCCGGATGATCGGTAGCAGGCGGAGGGTATGGTGGTGCTATGGAATTTGGAATTTGGATGATGGCCAAAAAGAATGCCAAAGGGAATGAGTACGCATTTTAGATGAAGGAAATTTGGCGCATTTTTAACGATCGTTTAACGGTCGTTCTAAAGAGTAAATATAAGGGAGCTACGTATAGGTTTGGAATTAGTGCGTCGAGAGTAGCTCGTTTATTATACCTCGTTGATGCTGGGGTGTCTCCCTAGGTTGCCCCATAGGGCCCTTAGGGCCTGATCTCTTCTGATCTTCTGTGTATGGTGTGGCTATCCATTTCAACAAGCAGGATTGCTTGGCGGAAGACCCCTTGGCGCCGGTGCGTTACTATCAGTCTCGATTGGTTGTTCAGTACCCTGAGTGTGTGGAGCTAGTAGGCGCTCCCGTCTGGCAGTGGCTTCCAGTCTTGATTGGAAAATCTGCCTCTCAGCGTCGCCGTATCCGTCGTGTACCCCTGGATGAACTGTCGATATTGGCTTTTGACCGTGCCAATGGTTAAGTGCCATGTTCCTTCTGGGTCGACAGGGGGCGGTGGTTGTCTCTCCTCTTCCAGCTGGGCTGGCGGTGAAGCAGCCTTCCTTTTCCCAGCCGCCGTCGCACCAACAACAGGCTTCTCAACGGCAGCGGTCGGTCGGTATAGTTGACCGCTTCACCGTAGTCAGCTTCGGCTTGGAAGTGTGTGTGTGTGTGGGGGGGGGGGGGGGTCATAACCGTGTTTATCACGTCGCAGGATGCATCCAAGGTCGCGGGGGCGGCTACGCAGAAGGGCCCGCCGCTGGCGGTTGAGCCGTCAACTTTGGACACACACACACACCCTGTGCCGTCCCTGGCGCACGTCTCCTCCTCCCTCGTCTTCGAGTCTTCTTTACCGAGTCGCCATACACTAAGGTCACGGTCGCCCGTGACCCAGTGTACGCGACTCGGTACGCCAACAAGGCACCATTGCCACCATACGTAGCTTGGAAGGGGTAAGTCGAGAGCGCAGCTGACTATACTACGTCTAGTCTAATCGAAATTGCTAGGTAGAATTAGTAAGCGGTTGTCCTGATGGAATGTCACACACACTGCTTGGCGCCCGTCTGGAATATCCTCGAAGTTCCTGCAACAAGGGACGCTGGGCAGGTTCCTTGTGTTATCTGCATCGAGGATAAAACATCTAGCGTAGCGCCTGTTGAGCTTCCCGCGCAGAGTCCAAGGCTACATAGTATCTCCGGTCTCTGCACCTGAGGAGGGGGGGGGGGGGCTGAGGCTGGTTCGGCGGATGTCCTGATGGTAGTGGTAGCCGACGGCGCTTCCGCTTTCCTCTTTCCAACAGCACCGTAACGGATCTGCAACTCGACAGGGGCCGCAGAAGTCGGCGAAGGTGCGGAAGTCCATGGTTGGGAGAAGTCAACATAGGGTATGGGTTCCCACGGCGCAGAAGACCAATCAGAAGCGGGTCGAGTAGGTGCCTCTTCCTTCCTCTTGACGATCTTCTCAGGAACGATGTTGGGCGGTGAAGCAACAGGGCCGCTGCTGGCGCTTTAAACACCGGTGTTGGCTGCTTCCCCCCCCCCCCCCCGTGCCGCCCCTGGTGCACGTTTCCTCTTCCGCCACCTCCCTTTCTTCTGTACGCGATCGCCATACACCATGGTAACGGTTGCCCGTGACCCGGTGTATGCGACGCGATACTCTTACAACTCTCTGTAAGTTTCTATCAGTAGCTGCAGCGAACACAAAGACACGTTCTGTCGCATCGCGAATAAAACTCGGAATGCCTGAATTTGGGATTTTATCTGGCCAAGACCAAGACCAGTGTTTAACGTGCACATTCAGAGCAAGCTGTAGCGCACGCCTGTCCTGGGTACAGGTGCCGACCTCGGCCGTCTCCTCCGTCCAGGACAGGAACGTTTATCTGATAATGACCCCGGCACTTTATAATATATAAATGTTTGGCCCCCGCTGATGTCTGCAAGAATTCTATACTTAAAGACAAAAGTTATTGTGACATGGATTGTTTGGAGTAATAAATTTGTGAATGGATTTATGGATGTAAACCAGAGAAAATGTACATGAAACAGCTCAAAGAAATGCAACCAAGCAGTTGTTGCAACGATTGCATGCTTTGTGCAAGAAACATGGAATATTCGAGAGAAATGCTGTCCAGTGTTCACCATAAAAGGCCAGACATTCAGTTGCAAATTATTGCCACTCTGTGCAGCCTTCAGAAGTCAGAAAAACACCATCAGTGGACTGTTTGATGCAATTTTGTCATGCCATGCCTCAGTGAAAATGACAGATGGCGAGTCATAGGGATGCTTGAATCTGGGACCTCGCAGCGTGACGTCGCACGTCAATTCAACGTCCACAGAAACACCATATGGCACTTATGGCAACGATATCAACAAAACAACCAGGCCAGGGACCGTCCCCGTAGCGGCTGACCACCCGTGATAATCCCTCGCCAAACACACATGGATCCGAACCACGCATCTGCGAAACAGGTTCTAGCCAGCAACCCTCACATCCCATACCATCCCGTACCATCCCTTTCTCCAGCGTTTAGTGGCCTCATTGAGACGACGGTGCTAGACCTGTACCAATGCTCAAGGTGGACACACTCGCTATTGACTGTGAACGTCGCTCTGGACCCCCTCTAGTGATGTGGCTCATTTGTATATGGCAGGTGCGCCCTTTTCATGGACTATTGCTCGTTAACATACCTTCGGACATTTCTCTTTCCATGTTATAACGTTTCATACACGACAGTAAAAACATATCATCAATTATCTTTTTCTTTTGTGTGTCCGCAAGGCTCAATGGGTAGGTGTAAACCACTTGCACCGACCAGTGATCCATAACTGGTTCAACAAAGGCCATGGTTTGTGCTATCCTGCCTGTGGGAAGCGCAAATAAAAGATCCCTTGCTGCTAATCGGAAAGAGTAGCCCATGTAGTTGCGACAGCGGGTTTCCTCTCAAAATTTGTGTGGTCCTTAACCATATGTCTGACGCCATATAACCGTAAATAAAATGTGTTGAGTGGCGTCGTTAAATAAAACATTTCTTTCTTTCTTTTCTTTTGTGTGTCACAATAACTTTTGCCTTTTACTATACGTAACCTCTCTGCTAATATAGACATTTAATCAAATTAACTATAGCAACTGAGTCGTCAATGTTCAACTCGTAAGTTGACTAAAAATCTATACCAACTGTGGCAGCGGAATCTCGTTCAGTTGGTATAAAGGAAAATTGTATTAGTCTCCTACCTGCATGGGCGTACGACCCTGGGGGGGGGGGGGGGCAGGGGGGCAATTGCCCCCCCCCCAAATTCGGGCAAAACAGTGGGAAAAATTCGGGCAAATCAACCCCTCCAGCCCCCCTAAATCAAAGAGTCCCCATACGCCCATGCCTACCTGTCCCACCAGAGGAACCGGAGGAGACTATAGGTTTTGTCACCGTCCTTCTGTCTGTCTGTCGGTCTCACCTTCAGTTTTCCGATTTTTCCCCCTCAATGCCTCAAGATAATATTATGTTGAAATTGTGCGTATAGCTTTATGTATTGTTAAAATAAAGTTTAACTTTCGTGGCGATTTACCCGTGTTTCACAGAGTTATGTCCCTTCAACTTAGGAGATATGAAAATGTGTTGCTCTCTGCTGGGGACGTGTTGCTCTGACAGAACTCAGAACGCTTGTTTAACGACCCACTCAACGCATACATAAATACTAGTATATATGCAATAGTAATATATCTTAGTTAAAATGTCATCACATTTACATTTCTAACTCGCGTTCAATTAACGTGTGATCTGGATTTCTTCTTCTTCTTCTTTTATTTGATTATTAATTTACTGAAAACATGACAGATTCCCTTTTCAAATTTCCCGACGTAGCCCAGTGGTAAAGCGCTCGCTTGATGCGCAGTCGGTTTGGGATCAATCCCCGTCGGTGGGCCCATTGAGCTATTTCTCCTTTTAACCAGTGAACCACGACTGGTATATCAAAGGACGTGGTATGTATTATCATGTCTGTAATGATGGTGCATATAAAAGATCCCTTGCTACTAATGGAAAAAATGTAGCGGGTTATCCTTCTAAGAATATATGTCAAAATTACCAAATGTTTGACATCCAATAGCCGATGATTAATAAGTCAATGTGCTCTAGTGGTGTCGTAAACAAAACAAATTTTAATATCCCGTCTGGGACAGGAAGAGACTAAACGCGAACAACCGTGAAGTCCTGCAGAATGGCCGTCATACGAATCACCGAAAAACATATCGACTAAAACCAGCCGCAAAATGACTTGGAGGCACGGAATCTTGCTAAATAAAATAATATATGTGCAAGGGAGCACAAGCAGCCCAATCAGAATCGGGGTTGGTGTTTGGTGTTATTGAATTTACAAATGTCCCGTAGGATTAAAGTCAAATAGAAAATTTTGCGTAATTTCTTTAAGGTAATTATGACACATAATTTAGAACGGTTCATTGAAATTGAAAATGTAGCTACTAGGGCTATTGAAAATTGAGCTACTAGGGCTACTAGGGCTATAATTGATTAGTTTGCCTCAATTAGTTGATCGTGTATAGGCTACGAACTCTTTCTTCCCCTCTCTTTTATTGTTGTCAATGGCGGATCTAGACAGTTTCAAGTGCCCTTTTTAAATATTTATTGTTTATTTATTTATTTTAGTTCATGTCCAAAACTAAATTACTTTAAAAACGCGTCTCTGAGCTTCCCGAATCCACCTACACTTGGTGATCAGCTCATTCGCCTGCGATAAACTCAAATTGCCCTTTATGAGAATTGTACGACACCCCTACCCACTTTACAAAGACCTGGAACCGTCCATGATTCTTTTTCTTTTCTGTTTTTTTATGCACGAGATTAAAAAAAAAAAAAAAAATAATAATAAAAAAAAAAAAAAAAAATAAAAAAAAATAAAAAAAAAAAAAAAAAAAAAAATTTTTTTTTTTTTTTTTTTTTAAATAAATAAATAAAATAATTAAATAAATAAATAGTAGTGTTATTATTTGTGTTAGGATAAGAACTAATCGAAGACCGCAAAGCACCACGTCGTTTCGAGATAAAGATTGATTACCGCAGGCGGGTTCACGCTCACCGGATCTGCTCTGACGTCACGAACTTGGGGGTCAATCTTTTCACAAAAAGATGGCGGATAGGAGAATGTGGGGTTACAAAATTTACAAGCTGTTCGGCACCGTGATTATAGTACTACAGCTTTCATATGTTGGTAAGTATCGTCGCGTATTGTGGATTTTAAAACTGGACCATTAAAAAATGTACTTATTTACTCAAGACGGAGTACTTACGGTTCTTTGTTTACGTCTGAAAGTTCGACAACAAACCACGAAAAAAGTAGTGCATCGTTATGATCGTAACATTAATTATCGTACTGGATTATCGCTGTAAACATCTCTTAGTTCATATTAGTGATTTTGGTGATTGCAGTTGTGTGTGGTTAGAAGTATGTCTTGTTTAAGGAACTACACACAGGTCTGTTGGTGACTTTCTTTGATGTGTTATTTTGCAAATTACAAAGCTATAGCCTATAATAACAGACTTGACTGGCAGATTCAGTGATCCATGACAGGGATGGTAGTTGCTCATCTCAACTTCCCATGCTACTGTTTCTCTGTTCATCTGTTTTTCCATTGCCGCGATTGCCACTGACAATCAAGGCAAATATTTACAAGTGTGGACCAGGGATCACCCTGTCCATTGCCAAACTTTTAATACTTGGCTAATTAAATTTTCTTTAAATTAGCAGCTTTTAATTTTTTTTTACGGAAATCTTCTACATGTTCTAAATGTGGCTATAACAAAAACTTTCCCACAGTGAACCCTGCCAGATCTAGATATTTTCCACTGGTGTAGGAAGTGGGTGGCAAGGGGGCATGTGCCCCCTCCACTTTGTAGCAGCAGCAATGTTTTTTATATGTTTATACATGTGTTGATATATATATATAATTATATAATTACAGAAATTGTTACTGATCGTAACTTAAATAAAGCCCAAGGTCCCAATTCCCCATTCGGTCAGTCATTAATTTTTATTTGGAAATGGTCAGGAGTGTTGCTTAATCTATTCCAGATTAATTGTGAATTGTTATCAGGACTAGCTCTGGCACTCGCCAAATTCGCCAGTTGCGAATTTAAAAAACAACTGGCGAAATTTTCTGCTGACACAGAGCTAGCCCTGGTTATGCCCCACCCCTACATTTAAAAACACTGGTGTAGGAAGGTGCCAAAAAGGGTGGGGGGAGGGGCACACACGTGTGTAGGGATCTCACTGACCCTAGAAAAGTGTCTTTTGAAGCATTTAACTTGAACAGTTTTAACTTAAAATCCTATTATGGGACTCCCCAAATTTCACAAGAAAGCTCAAATGACCCCCAATGGAGAAAGTTCAGTGAGAACCCTGCGTGTGTGTATACATACAATTTCTGTACTGCCTGGCTACTAGTACTGGTCATGGTTTCTGCTTGGTACACAGTAAATGTGAATATACTATATAATTTCATTGCATATCCATATTTCATAAATAGTAAAATATTTTAAACATCAATATTTCTTCAAACTCAGGTGTATTAATTAGTAATCTTAAAAAAAAAAGAGAAAAAAGAAGCATTTTTGCATTGGAAGTTTGTTGAAAAATTATAATAAATAAATATGGTTCTGTAATTTTTAAAGCTTAAAGGGACACACCCTAGTTAAGTTATTTGTTAACCATTACGGCGTTGTTTTTCACTATTAAACCCCATTTTTCACAAATAAAATTGCACTTTACTTACATTTTATTATTTAGAATACACATTTCCATTCACCTGAAGTGCTTTTTGGTAATCCTGATGTTTGTAAAACCACAAAATCCATTTTTTGCATTTTTTCACAAGACGTGCTATCGAGAGAAAAAACGTTAAGCAAGCGAGGTCCAATCTATTTTTAGAGGGAATCTTCCTGTGTAAACGTCACAGATGTTGGTATACCACGTGACTGTTATCATTTTGGTTCGGTTTGTTTTCTCGTGCACGGTTCGCGCAATCAACATCCGATTTGTTGTTGTTCATTTGTGAGATTTTTCTTCACAGTTTGTGAACATTTTCAGTAACGATAAAGTTCAAACAAGTAAGTGTCTCAATACAAACCCTTAAAACCAATAATTTTGCTAAGTCTTACGATATCTGGAGAGGGGATACAACCAGGACAGAACAGTTGGAACATGTCCAGGAGAGGTGAAAAGAACGCACCCCAAGTCTGTGCGCACTCTGTGAAATTTGTCGTGACGTAGGCATTGTTGTGCTTTGAGCGACATCTACCGGTGGCATCAGAATACTAACTTTCAAAATTATTTCAAGCAATTGGGACATGGGGATTCCCACAGTATTTATCGATATAAAACCTGCTTTTTCACTCCATTTGATAAAAACGTGATCTAACTGTGTTACAGGTTTGTAGATTAACCAAATTATAATTTATTTTCGCTAGATGGAACTAGGGTGTGCGGCTTTAATTAATAAATAATTTTGTGAACATCGATTGCTTACCCAGAGCTTTCACTGTAATGTGGGATGTGTCGGCATATGTACATTTTAGTACTTCTATGTATACATATACAAGCATAGGAAGGTGCCAAAAAGGGGGGCCACACTTTTATATTTACATATTTTTACACTATTATAAAGCCAAATATCTTTAAAGTGGGGAGGTGGGCACATGCCCCCCGCTTCCTACGCCAGTGGTATATAATGTAATATTTAAAGAACATTTTGTTCAGCATCGTGTCACTATTCGTTAAGCAAATTTTAGAGATTGATCACTATACAAATGTAAAATGTTAAATAGTAGCTGCTACATGTACTCAGTTTTCAGTTGATCACCAGCTGTTGCTAATCAAAATTTTAAAAACAAGGTGTACCCTGATTATCCTGTGTGTATTCTAGTGTACACACATATATATATATATATATATTGCGTTATTTCATACATTTGGTTTGTTGTTTCAGGTTTAGGATTGGAATGTTACTGTGATCCCTGTCCAGATTTTACAGTGAACTCCACGTGTACAGCTGAACCCGGTAGCAAGTGTTACGCAGCGGTATCGTTCACAGACACAGAGGATGAAATATTAGAGGTCTGGGAATACGGGTGTCTACCACCTGAAGAAAGCACAATCATGCAGGTATATGCTTATTTCCCCTTACAACCATCGTGCTTGATGTGCTTGTCTCCTCTTACAACCATAGGGGACATGATTTAGGTCAGTCGGTTGAGGTGCTTGCGCCACAGGATCGAATCACCTTGGTGGATCTATTCAGCTGATTGGGTTTTTCTCATTTCAACCAGTGCACAACAATTAGACAAAGGCTGTGGTTTCTGCTTTCTTGTCTGGGGGAAAGTGTATATAAAAGATTCTTTGCTGCATTAGAAAATATTTAGCAGGTTTTTTCTGATGACTACGATGTTGTGCCAGAATTACCAAATGTGTGATATCCAATAACCCAAGATTAATTAATCAATGTGCTCCAGTGGTGTCATTAAACAAAAAAAACTTTAACCAACAACCATCATGCAGGTACATGTGGTTATCTTCCCTTAAAACAATAAGGTAAAATGTGGTTATCTTCCCTTACATATTCCCTTACATCCATCATTCGGGTATGTTGATATCGCCCCTCATTTCCATGTAGGTATGTTAGTATCTTCCCTCACAACCATTTTGTAGGTATGTGGTTATTACCTTATAATACTGTTGACTGGTGTCCAGGGCTCGCACTGTCTGTAGCCAAATTAGCCATTGGCTAATTTTTACAAAAAATGGCTAATAAAATTTGCAAGTGGCTTAAATTTTGGCTAAGCCATTTTCTATCTTCTGATGTGAACAAACTGTTACATAATCTATCCGACACCTCAAACATAATACTAATTCCAAATATTCAATTAGCGTAATAGCGATCTCGCGACCAGTAGCGAGAAACGATGTCATCTAGAATACAGCATAGGCCTAATGAAGTTTGGTTATTTTAATAATCACGGTTGTTAATTTTAATGGCATGCATTCAACATGTATAAAATCAAAGTCTATAACTTGTTATTTTAACTTTGTAAAGTCTTTGAACCAAAGTAATAAAAACAGACCGACAGTGCGTGTCAATTTGAATACACATGCCAGTTCAGTGCCGAAAGACATGTAGGCTATCCAAAGGGCTGAGTTCAGCCAGACCGAGCGAAAAGAAAACGTTCGCTAGACTGGTTTGTGCGCTTCACGTTAAACCAAGTGGACACGACGGACCACCAATCAAATAGTTCACGAACGTTAGGAAGAATGTTTGTTGGCTGAACTGAGGACAGCTCTCGATACGAATATACGTCACGCTTCAGAGTCAGCTGACACCCACGTGTCAAGAGACATCGTTGCGGATATTAAACAATATGATTACACAGGAGTAAATCTTGATGTAAGTTTGTAGAAAAACAATAGCTGTTCGCTTCAATGAATGCCTAACTGCAGTTTCGGTTATTTCTTTGTCTTTGTTAATTTTGTACCCATGGTCGAGAGCACGCATGCAGATCGCGATCACGGGAAATGAACATGCAGTATTTATACAAATTGCAGTTAAACGTACACTGAATAAAATTAGTTTACAATAATATTTGTTAGATATAGATTTTTAAGACTGTGAGGTGAAATTTAATAAATTAGCTGGATTTTAAAAAGACCGTAAAAAAAAATTTTTTACTTTTTTTTTTTTTTTTTAAATTATTATTATTAGTTTTTATTATTATTATTATTATTTTTTTTAATAAGTGGAATATACTATGGAGTCAGCATTCTTAACCTAGGTATTTTACAATCAGAAATCAAAAGCATTTAACATGATGCTGAAATCAACAGCAACAACATGGTGCAAATTATGAAATTGTTGTGGGTAGGGAATTGATGGGTTACTTCTAAAAAAATTAATAAAAAAATTCAAACAAACATAAATATAGCTATTTCAAGAAATAATGAGCTCTATATTAAAAAAAAACCTCAAGATTTTTATTTAGGGGGAAAAAAAGGAAGAAAGAAAAAACAACACCCTCCATAAACATTCACCCACCCCCATATTTCTGTATGTTTGTTAATTTAATGTCATAGGCCTTAGACGTTGGGGCAGGTGTACGGGGTACTAGCTTCCAACTCTGAGGATAATGCATCACCCCCTTCCCCCACTGCTGAAAAATCAAAGTAATATATTAACTTCCCCTACCCCCATTGCTGTCTTTGATTTTGATCAGGTAATACGGTTTTGTTATTCAGATTTATTCCAATTTGTACATAATTAGCTAAAAAAGATGCATTTTCTTATTCACATATAAATACTCTATACAGTACTAGGTAAAACAATTTTGGCTAAAGCATTTTCAATATGGCGAATAAAAATTCCATTTGGCTAATATTTTGGCTACAGGTATTTTTGATCCAGGGTGAGTCCTGTGTCTCATGTCATTTTTGAGACTGTTCATACAAAAGATGCTAATCCGTTGATCAGTAGGAGCAGGTTTCTTTCCTTAGTCCCTAGATAATGTAACATACATTTATCTATGTACAGGAAAATGCACGTATAATCTGGTAATCTGAATGACTATATATAATAGACTTATTTCATTGCAGGGCTTTAGATTGCGACAAAGTCAAGACAATTAGACATTAATTCAATTAAAATCTTATCTAAAATGCATTTCATAAAATCGTCATCTGTTAAACAGCTGTTAATAACATTACTGGTTTGGACAATAAGACCTCGCTGTGCTCTGTCTAACAGACAAAAAGCCTGTTTCACCCAAATTGGTGGGATCTAAAGC
>NC_054706.1:23235698-23302195 GCF_016097555.1 Gigantopelta aegis
ATGCCTTGCCTAATTTCTAGGGAAATCACTATGTACATACATACATTTCTTCATAACAAGATTAAGTTGTTTTGTTGTGTTTAAAGACACCACTAGAGCACTTTAACATTCAACTGATTGGTGTTTTTTCTCATTCTAACCAGTGCACCACAACTGGATAAAGGCCATGGTGTGTGCTTTACTGTCTGTGGGAAAGTGCATATACAAGATCTCTTGCTTAGACCTTAGACCAACCCTGTATAAAGCGAGTGCTTTACCACTCCTGTCCTTAACCACTCCCGTCCTTAAAACAAAATATGGCAAAATATTAGGTGTTGCAAAATTGAGCACTTAAAGGCACATTCCCGAGTTTGCTGCAATTTTTAAGATGTTATCGACTAAGAGACTTTTTAACGTTTGTAATTACATATCAAATGATATTTTAGTGGCTATATATTAAACGTGTTTCTGATCGTTCTAATTATTGTACTAGCGTAAATTTTATTTTATTTTATAAAATATTTGTTTTCGTACGTACAAAATTATTTGAAGACAAAATCCAGTTTGGGCTTCTTACAAATATTAAGACGACCAGAAACACATTGAATATACAGACGCTGATATTCTAAACAAGAAAATATATTTAATATGTAAGTTTAATTGTAGAAATATTTTATTAGTCAGAAACATCTTACAATGCAGCAAACTCAAGAATGTCCCTTTAAAGTTTTGTATTGTTTTTCTGGATCTTGAAGATGAGCTGAAATTGTTGTCTAGATGTTTTTCAAAATGAGCATAAATTTGCACATGTATGTATGTACAATGTATCATGTGGCCTTAATTTTTTTTAAAATTATTATTGATTCTCTCTCTCCTCCTCCCCCCCCCCCCCCAGAACAGTACAGTTCAAAGTATTCTTTAAAAAAAATCCCAACCCTAAATAAAAAATTTATAGGAAGGATTTTGATGTATTTTTAAAATCTAGCTCCATTGATCATGGTGTTGTACATACATTGTGTTTTGTGAGAGAGTTACTCACATGGTGGTGAGCACATTGTTGCATGTTTGGTGAGAGAGTTACTCACATGGCAGTGAGCACATTGTTGAGTGTCTCTGATCTGTGTGATGAACGGCAGGTGCACGTCCCGGTGAACCCGTATCAGTAACAGATCAGTGGCCAACCTTAAAAGACTCTTCCAATCTTGCATCTACAGCCCTGCCTAGTTTGTTAGTGTACACACAAGTGATTGAATCCCGGTCCCCTGACCCATATCTTTCCAAGGCATGTTCATTCTGTTTACAAGAACATATTTCAATAGCTAAGTATGTACCGGTACATGTATGAATAACACCAAACAAATTTGGGGCGGGACGTAGCCCAGTGGTAAAGCGGTCGCTTGATGTGCACTTGGTCTAGGATTGATCCCCGTTGGTGGACCCATTGGGCTATTTCTCATTCCAACCAGTGCTCCACAACTGTTGTAACAAAGGCCGTAGTATGTACTGTTGTAACAAAGGCCGTAGTATGTACTGTCCTATCTGGGATGTTGCATATATACATCCCAGAAAGATGCCTTGCTGCCAATCGAAAAGAGTAGCCCATGAAGTGGCGACTGGGTTTCTTCTCTCAATATCTTTGTGGTCCTTATCCATATGTCTGACACCATATAACTGTAAATAAAATGTGTTGAGTGTGTCATTAAATAAAACATTTCCTTCTTTCCAAACATTTTTTTTTTACAGATTTAGAATTTTTACATTGTTATTATTTTTTTATTATTATTATTATTATATTTTTTATAGGTTTGCTCATACCCAGGTGTATTGTACAACTAAGTCCAACCGTGCTACATTGTACATGTATATACATGTATGTTAGATATAGAATTTTTTTTCACCCCACCTCTCGAACCCCCATCCCCAGAAAATTCGGTTCTCATATACATGTACATATATGTCACTGATAAACAGTGTGTTAATTGCAGTGTTGGCTGATGTATTAATTTTAGATCCCTTACATTATACATCAGAATGTACTTTTCCCCTCTGTTCTACTCAATTTAATTAGGATAATGAAGTTTTTTTAAAATATCAAAGTGGCAGAGAAGTTGATTTGACAGATGTCTCAGGCAGTATGATTACGACAGATGGTGGGAGCCAGGCTTGACTTGATTTCTCTGGCAGAACTGTAAACTGCTGTCAGTTAGCCAATACACTGGGGATCAGGCTAGAAATTTAATATACACCGATTCAAGTGTCTATCATATTACACAGTGTTATCAGTGGGCGGAGAACAAACAGCCACACAGTTCAACACTGTGTCAATGTGTAGAATATATATATGTATATACTAACTGTATAAGTTGTGGGGAATGAAAGGGAGGGATCTACGCAGTTCAGCACTACTGCGTCAATGTGTAGAATATATTATGTGTGTGTACTAGTGTATAAGTTGTGGGGTATATGAGAGGAGAGCCTACACAGTTCAGCATTATGTCAATGTGTAGAATATATTATGTGTGTGTACTAGTGTATAAGTTGTGGGGTATATGAGAGGAGAGCCTACACAGTTCAGCATTATGTCAATGTGTAGAATATATTATGTGTGTGTACTAGTGTATAAGTTGTGGGGTATATGAGAGGAGAGCCTACACAGTTCAGCATTATGTCAATGTGTAGAATATATTATGTGTGTGTACTAGTGTATAAGTTGTGGGGTATATGAGAGGAGAGCCTACACAGTTCAGCATTATGTCAATGTGTAGAATATATTATGTGTGTGTACTAGTGTATAAGTTGTGGGGTATATGAGAGGGAGAGCCTACACAGTTCAGCATTATGTCAATGTGTAGAATATATTATGTGTGTGTACTAGTGTATAAGTTGTGGGGTATATGAGAGGAGAGCCTACACAGTTCAGCACTACTGCGTCAATGTGTAGAATATATTATGTGTGTGTACTAGTGTATAAGTTGTG
The DNA here is from genome assembly GCF_016097555.1 of Gigantopelta aegis. Classification (NCBI taxonomy): domain Eukaryota; kingdom Metazoa; phylum Mollusca; class Gastropoda; order Neomphalida; family Peltospiridae; genus Gigantopelta; species Gigantopelta aegis. The sequence goes on from NC_054706.1 coordinate 23,238,655, forward strand.
GGGTATATGAGAGGAGAGCCTACACAGTTCAGCATTATGTCAATGTGTAGAATATATTATGTGTGTGTACTAGTGTATAAGTTGTGGGGTATATGAGAGGAGAGCCTACACAGTTCAGCATTATGTCAATGTGTAGAATATATTATGTGTGTGTACTAGTGTATAAGTTGTGGGGTATATGAGAGGAGAGCCTACACAGTTCAGCATTATGTCAATGTGTAGAATATATTATGTGTGTGTACTAGTGTATAAGTTGTGGGGTATATGAGAGGAGAGCCTACACAGTTCAGCATTATGTCAATGTGTAGAATATATTATGTGTGTGTACTAGTGTATAAGTTGTGGGGTATATGAGAGGAGAGCCTACACAGTTCAGCATTATGTCAATGTGTAGAATATATTATGTGTGTGTACTAGTGTATAAGTTGTGGGGTATATGAGAGGAGAGCCTACACAGTTCAGCATTATGTCAATGTGTAGAATATATTATGTGTGTGTACTAGTGTATAAGTTGTGGGGTATATGAGAGGGAGAGCCTACACAGTTCAGCATTATGTCAATGTGTAGAATATATTATGTGTGTGTACTAGTGTATAAGTTGTGGGGTATATGAGAGGAGAGCCTACACAGTTCAGCATTATGTCAATGTGTAGAATATATTATGTGTGTGTACTAGTGTATAAGTTGTGGGGTATATGAGAGGGAGAGCCTACACAGTTCAGCATTATGTCAATGTGTAGAATATATTATGTGTGTGTACTAGTGTATACGTTGTGGGGTATATGAGAGGGAGAGCCTACACAGTTCAGCATTATGTCAATGTGTAGAATATATTATGTGTGTGTACTAGTGTATAAGTTGTGGGGTATATGAGAGGAGAGCCTACACAGTTCAGCATTATGTCAATGTGTAGAATATATTATGTGTGTGTACTAGTGTATAAGTTGTGGGGTATATGAGAGGGAGAGCCTACACAGTTCAGCATTATGTCAATGTGTAGAATATATATGTGTACTAGTGTATAAGTTGTGGGGTATATGAGAGGGAGAGCCTACACAGTTCAGCATTATGTCAATGTGTAGAATATATTATGTGTGTGTACTAGTGTATAAGTTGTGGGGTATATGAGAGGGAGAGCCTACACAGTTCAGCATTATGTCAATGTGTAGAATATATATGTGTACTAGTGTATAAGTTGTGGGGTATATGAGAGGGAGAGCCTACACAGTTCAGCATTATGTCAATGTGTAGAATATATATGTGTACTAGTGTATAAGTTGTGGGGTATATGAGAGGGAGAGCCTACACAGTTCAGCATTATGTCAATGTGTAGAATATATATGTGTACTAGTGTATAAGTTGTGGGGAATGAGAAGGGAAGGGGGATCTACACAGTTCAACACTGTCAATGTATAGAATATATATATGTACTGTAAAATACTTTATTTTCGCGGGATAAAATTTTCTCAATTTAATGAAAATGAGTAAGTTCACGAGAATATATTTTCGCAAATTTGCATCCCTTCCCCCAATAAAAAAGTAGGCCTACCGGTTCTGATGTTAATAATTTTGACGTTTATTGATTACAAAATACTGTAAGCTTACGCAAGGTGCTTATAGGCTACCCCGTGCTCTTTTTCGTAATCATCAAACTTGTTATAAAAAATGAACCCCAAAACAAAAACTGAATTTGAAGTCGCAATGCTAGCGCAAGTTTGATTTAAACATTATTTAATACAGTCAGAATACTTATTCAGTACGGTTTATGATTGACCAACAAGCAAAAAAAAACCTTCAGTGTGAAGGCCAAATATGAACTACGAGTATAGTATCGCTATATCATACAAGCCGAACCTGGATTTTGTTCACTTCCAAAATTTAACATACATGTACTGTGATTTTTGCTTTCAGTTTTTTTAAACGTGTGTATTGCTGTCATCGCCAGCATTTACGAATGAAAACCATACAAAATTTCATATTGTGTATTATCATGTAATATATTGTCTTTACTTCAATATCGCTTCTTGATATAAAGTTATAAGTGTCGCATAATTACTACTATAGTCCCTGTGCAGCGGAAACTAACGAAGTCTCGGATCTGATTGAACAAGACTACAATTATTTATTTATTTTTAATGTCCAATTTTTGACAGCCTTTAATTTTGTGTGGAATTTATTTTCACAAATTGTAATTGTATTCAACTGCAAAAATAAATTCCACATGAAAATAAAATATTTTACAGTATACTAACTAGTGTATAAGTTGTTGGGAATGAGGAGGGGGGAGGGGGGGCGGTCTACACAGTTCAACACTGTCAATGTGTAGAATGTATGTACTACTAGTTTTTAAGTTGTGGGGAATGGAAGGGGGTGATAACCTCAGTGGACTCTTTCTCTGATTGGTTTTTTCCCTGTTCCAACCAATGCACCACAACTGGTATATCATAGGCAGTTGTACATTGTGCTGTCCTGTCTGTCGATATAAAAGATCCCTTGTAACTAATTAATAAAAAAATGTAGGTTTTAAAAATATTTTTGTTATTAATTACTAGTAATAACAAGTGGAACACTATATAAGATGTACTGAACGTTAATTTAAAAAGAAAAAAAATCAAACAAAACTGGTACCTTGCTAAGCTCCTAATGAGTTGCTTTGGCCCCCCTGGAATTATTTCCTGTCAAATACAGTACATTTTGTGTGTGTGTGTGTGTATATATATATATATATATATATATATGTCAGAATTACCAAATGTTTGACATCGAATAGACAATGATTAATAAATAATGTGCTCTACTAGTGTCTTGAATGTAACACGCCTGAGGATTTTTATCAACGGATGTGGTATTTGCTGTCCTGTTGGAAAGTGCATATAAAAGATCCCTTGCTATTAATAATTTTATTTTTTAGCAGGTTTCCTCTTTTAGACTGTCAGAATTACCAAATATTTGACATCCAATAGACGATGATTTTTAAATTAATGTGCTCTAATGGTGTCGTTAAAACAAACTTTTAACTTGTAGCTTATATTATAAATATTATGGCCAAGAACATTATAAACATACATGTATATACATGTATGTATTGTAGCGTCTTGTACAAGTACTTACATGTGATACATGTGACCCACTCACAGTAAGAGCTTCTTTCGAAAAGTGCCATGTGCAGTAAAAATAAATGCTGAGATAAAAGTAGTTTCCTGCAATCTTTTCACAGAAATTACATCAGAAAAAATAATAAATTGTATTATGTCGCTATTTAAAAAGGAAAGAAAGGAAAGAAATGTTTTATTTAACGACGATCTCAACACATTTTATTTATGGTTAAAATATGGCATTACATATATGGTTAAGGACCACACAGATATTGAGAGAGGAAAGCTGCTGTTGCCACGTCATGGGCTACTCTTTTTTTTCGATTTGCAGCAAGGGATCTTTTATATGCACCATCCCACCGACAGGATAGCGCATACCACAACCTTTGATATACCAGTTGTAGTGCACTGGCTGGAACAAGAAATAGCCCAATGGGCCCACCGACGGGGATCGATCCCTGACCGACTGCACATCATGCTAGTGCTTTACCACTGGTCTACATCCTGCCCCCTATTTAAAGGACTTCTGTTACTAAAATACATTATTGTATATATGCTCATTATCATTCACTGCATGTTTTAATTCTCTTGTTTTTGTTTTTTTTATTAACTTGTTTGCATTGGGGGTTTTTCAGGGCGAGATGTAGTCCAGTGGTAAAGCGTTCGCTTGATGTACGGTCGGTCTAGGATCGATCCCCATCGGTGGACCCATTTGGCTATTTCTCGTTCCAGCCAGTGCTTCACAACTGGTGTAACAAAAGCTGTGGTATGTACTATCCTGTCTGTGGGATGGTGCATATAAAAGATCCCTTGCTGCTAATCGGAAAGAGTAGCCCATGAAGTGGCGACAGTGGGTTTCTTCTCTCAATATCTGTGTGGTCCTTAACCATATGTCTGACGCCATATAACCGTAAATAAAATGTGTCGAGTGTGTCGTTAAATAAAAAACATTTCCTTCATTTCCTTTGTTTTTGTTTCTGTGTACCCTTGTTCACAGACGACAGTCAAGTGAACACCCCTAATGGCCATTGAGGCCGATTCAAAATACTAACCTACTGAAATTTTAAGTCTGCCTGCAGCAGATAATTTTAAATTAGAGATCGAAAAAATATTACCCAGTATATTTGAGCCCATATGGGTAATCATTTTGTATATATTTACATAATGTTGATAATTATATTCTGCATGTACATAATTATATTCTGCATGTACATACATTATAAAGTTTTCAATTGTTGATATATATATATATGTACATGTGTATATTTGTACATATATATGCATTTGTAATTTTAAGCAAAAGCTACATGTATATATACATATATATTTTGTTTTGTTTATTTCAGTGCAAGGGTAACTTGGTTCCTCATGAGTCGATCAAGGCTATCGCATGTTGTGATGAGATGAATGGTTGTAACAAAGACCTCACCCCTACATACGTAGAGAGAACCACAACTGAACTTCCAGGTACTATTTCTCTTTATTTTTATACTGGTACTTAGGCACTGATGGGTGGGACATAGCCCAGTGGTCAAAGCCTTCGTTTGCTGTACGGTTGGTTTGGGATCGATCCTCATCGGTGGGCCCATTGGGCTATTTCTCATTCCAACCAGTGTACCACAACTTATATATTGAAGGCTGTGGTATGTGCTATGCTGTCTGTAGGATGGTACATACATGTATAAAAGATCCCTTGGAAAAATGTAGCATGTTTCTTCTCTAAGACTATGTCAAAATTACCAAATGTTTGACATCCAGTAGCCTGTAATTAATAAATCAATGTGCTCTAGTGGTGTCATTAAACAAAACAAACTTTCACTTAAGCATTGAATTAAGGTGGCGTGTGTGTTGGGTTTTGGAGGGGTTTTTTTTTTAAGATACCATCAAATTATGGAATATTGATATTATGGGATTCCATCTCATAATCTTAGCATCCGACTTAAAATGGGAATCACAGAAGCAGAATCTTGCTAAATTGGTAGCCTGACCCTATAATGAGACTATATTCTGAAGTTGCAGTTATTTAAAATTTTAAATAACATAAAATCCATTCTTGTTTAGAATGTCAGTGTCTCCATTTACAAAAGGGGGCGGGACGTAGCCCAGTGGCAAAGCGCTCGCATTTTGCGCGGTCGGTTTGGGATCGATCCCTGTCAGTGGGCTCATTGGGCCATTTCTCGTTCCAGCCAGTGCATCATGACTGGTACATCAAAGGCATCATTAGAGATTGCGTCTGGACTCTAAAAGTTTTATAAGCAAGGACCCTGGTGTTGCTAGTTACTCTTTGTAATTAATATTTTTTGTAGGTACATGTATACAGGTATATAAGTAGACATACATGTATATATGGAAAGGAGATAGGTTAGAGAGGGAGCTAGAGAATACTTGTAAATTATGTATATATGTTTTAAAACGTTTATTTTCAGAGAATAACCGACCCGTGAAGTACGACAGTATTACACACATGGCTCTCCTCATATCAGTGACCGTGTGTCTCGTTATTCTCATAATCACTGTCACGTTTGTCTACCTCAGGTAAGTCACTTTTTCTTTGGGTGTAATCATTAGGGTTATTTTATCCATGCTTAGCTTACAGTCACAGATCCTAACTAGTTTCAACTCTTAAAAATTAAGTTTGGGTAATCTACAAACCTGTAACACATTTGGATTAAGATACAATAGAGTAAAACAAAGAGAGTGTGATGTTGAAATGGGGAAATACCCTTAAAGATAAACTAAAATTCAACTCCATAACCGTTACTTGTCAGACCCACATGCATTTTTAAAATATGAAAAGTGTATTTTGTGATATTAAAAACACCAGGATGACTAAGATCGGATGCACTGAAATGAGATATTTTGAAGGAAAACAAAGTATAAAATTTTGCCGGAATTGATCGGATAAAAACCCCAAAAATGAGTTGATAATAGAAAATAAATCAGCAATCATTCTGGTAAAAGTCTTCAATGTCATGCCAATATTTTTTTACTTTATTTGTTTATGCAGGTATCGAAAGCGAGAGTTGGAACGGGAACAGATTCTCGAAGAAGCTGAAAATGAGACCTTTATTTGTCCAGGGGAGACAATTAATGAGCTCATCGAACAGTCGCAGTCATCAGGCAGTGGATCCGGTCTGCCTTTATTGGTAAGTACCTGCATTGCTTTTAATCTTAAAAGTCTGACATTTCAAGTTCTGATTTGATTTTTGTTTTGTTTGACACCCAGTAACCGATCTCTATTTTTGTGCGGGGGTGTTGTTAAACATCCGTTCATTCATTCTCTGTAAGCAATGTTTAGATGATGTGTTGACTAAAAAGAATGCTAAAAGATCCTTATCAGGCATCGAAATAAACATTGTGTCTGGTAACCGTTTACAGGTTAACACAAAATATAGGCTGGTAACCACAACTATATGAAAGTTAGAATTCAATTCCTGTTACTACTACTTTTAACACTCTTGCATGTGTGCCAGATGAAATCCGGAAGTAACTTTATCTAGTGGGCGCTGCTCAAAAGCAGAATGACTATAATTGCTTGCAATTGCACAAGTACGCATGAACATTGATGCAATTCCTTGCGAGAAAATAAAACGTGGAAGTCCGGAATGCATTGCCTGGTTTACATTCGGAAACGAAACTACCATTGAAATATTTGCCGAGAACGAAACACCATTCTCAACCTTTCTCACATGTGGTAACCTTTCGGTAACCTGAATGACCATTCTTGACTTATTTCGATGCCTGCTTATGAAATGCCCTATCAGGTTAAGTACAAAGAAGGTGGTCGGCAGTACAAATCAAAACAGGATAAGCAGTCAGAACGATGGGGAAATTGTTAAAATGGACTTGTGTATCATATTGTAGATCGATGAATTTTAAAATCTGGGGTTTTTTCAGGTTCAGCGAACAATTGCCAAGCAGATTCACCTTGTGAAAAGTATTGGCAAGGGAAGATACGGGGAGGTGTGGAAAGGGAAGTGGCGGGGCGAAAATATCGCTGTTAAGATTTTCTTCACCACAGAAGAAGCGAGCTGGTTTAGAGAGACTGAGCTCTACCAAACAGTTCTGTTGAGGCATGACAACATTCTAGGTAAGTGTTACGTTAATTTTTAATGCCCCAAATCTAAACTTTTTAACACTACTTCAGGGGCTGTTCCAAGGGGAGGATGCTAGATTTGTGTGCAGACATCCCTCCCACTCCAGAAAATGATTTGGTTTTTTATTTTTAGTGGGGTAGAGACATGTGGTTGTGCGAGTGTTAATGGGGAAGATTGCCATTCATTTGTTAGTGTATTTTGGAATACTGAAGGTGCCCTTTTCACAAGTTGCACACCGTACCTAGAGAAATCTGAATCTGCTCCTGTTGTTTCATATTAAATATGAAAAGGTTTTTATCCTGCAACCAGTGTTTCTATCAGCAGATTATGATGACTGATTAAAGCAAAGTCATATCCGTATAGTAGCAGATTATGACTTTTGACATCACTCATTGATGTCACATGCACAGTTACATTACAAAGCTGAAATCCTACGTTATTCCCTATGTATTAACACAGAATGTAAAATGACTTTCTTTTTTCTTCTTTTTTCTCTTATTATTTGTTTTTACATAAAATAACTTTTATTATTATGTTTTTGATATATACACATACATGTACATGCATGGCTGTTAACTGTCCGTAGTGAGACGGATTTCCGTCGTCAGAGAAATTGTGGAAATTATTTTTTCAGTTTTTTTTTTTTTTAAATGAGAATCACTTCGGCCGTATTCAGTTTCCGTAATGTCAACCCGATCACTTCGGCCGTTTTCTTTGCCCCACTGACCCCCCCCTCCCTTTAGGTACCTATCGGATGGGTATAATCTACCATACATTTTGGGGCCGATGAATGGCCCCATTCCCCTAACGTAAATTCCCAATCCAATATCAAACCTTTTCCCAATTACGACCCAGCAGTTTCCCAATAAAGATTCACAAAGTTGCTCTCATTGTGAACACTTGAACTCATAAAAATGTTTACAAATTTAGCTTTCATTTTGGTTTTCCGATTGATTACGAACACATGACGAACAAGTCTGACCTGGATATGCAAATTAGGTGTATCTTGTTTTGATACAGTCTGTTGTGTCGTAGTTTTTAGTAATAATGCCTACATTGTCTGATATTGCCTAATACAGTTTTGGTAGAAGAATACAAGTTTTTGTTTTAATTCATCCATTTGCGTTAATACATATTTGGGATCTATCGCAACACGTCCAATCCGCTATTTACATAGTCCGAACGGACGTAGGAAGTAAAGTATTGACTTAATGTGCACCCTGCACTATCATTTGCTGTGCCATTTTAAGCAGACGATCTTATACTACTCAAAAGAATTTAAGGGTCAGACGATATTTTCGACATTATTTTCTGAATGTCAATTATATTAGCTAGACCATAATGTCACGCATGGTATTGTTCCATTTTGACGAAAGTGGGTCTCTAAGCAACCCATAAATGAATTAAAATCCACTGTCATTGACACTGTCGACTAGTTCTAATGGCGAAAACATGCTTACATTTGCACGTAAATTAGGGCGAAAGCGAAAGGTCTGCTAAGTGCCCATAACTTGCTTTTTCACAAAGCGCTTCACTTGCACGCTTTGCATGTGTATTCCATGTTCCCAATGCTGAATTTCCGTATAATTGGAGCTTGCGTTCGTGTACGGTGCACACTCCAAATTCGACAATGGTACGACGTCAACTGACTATCAAAGATCGAGGAAGGGCTATTGCTTGGCTTCAGGATGGCAATATGCAAAGAAATGTTGCTCTGAGACTTGGTGTCAGTCAGAGTGTCGTTGGCCGACTGTGGCAACGGTACCAAGCAACGAATTCTGTTTGAAATCGTCCACGTTCGGGAAGACCCCGAAGCACTACAAATAGAGAGGACCGCTACATCACCAATATGGCTCTACGTCAACGCACAACCACTGCACGCCGATTACGTGACAATCTGCGGACTGCGACTGGAACACGTGTGTCTGATCAAACCATATGCAATCGTCTGAGAGCCAATAATCTATGCTGCCGTCGCCAGGCTGTTCGACCACCACTCCTACCACGTCACAGAACGGCCAGATGTCACTGATGCACGCTTCATCTGCGGTGGCAACGTGTTCAGTGGGGTCGAGTGATGTTCACTGACGAGGCCAGGTTTAGTCTCCAGTTCAACGACGGTCGGGTTCGTGTCTACAGACTCCTGGTGAGCGCTTCGCTGACGTTAACGTTAGACAACGTCACCGGTTCGGTGGTGGCAGCGTCATGGTGTGGGGCGGCATCTCTATCCACCACAGGACCCCCCTCTATGTGGTGGATGGCAATCTGAATGGAATCCGCTATCTGAATGAGATTATCCGGCCGTTGGTTCTCCCAGGCCTTCAGCAGATTGGCGGCGGGGCAGTTCTGCAGGATGACAATGCCAGACCCCACCACGCCAGGGTGGTAACGGACTTTCTCAGACAACAAGGTATCGCCAGGATGGATTGGCCAGCATATTCGCCTGACTTGGCCCCAATAGAGAACGCCTGGGACGAATTAGGCAGGAGAGTTCGGGATAACCATGCCCCTCCGGCCAACCTTCATGATCTGGGTCAACTTCTTATGGCAGAGTGGCAGGCCATTCCCCAAGAGTTCTTCAGACGTCTGATCAACAGCATGAGGCAACAATGTGTCGAGTGTATTCGCGCCAGGGGTGGTGGATTCACACACTATTAAACGAATGTTCTTATGTGTAAAATCCATGTTTGACAACCTTCAACTTTGACAGCATGTCATGTGACTTTCTTGTATACAGTGACGTTTATTTGTGGTTTTTTGTAAATATGGAACAATAAATTAAATTTTTGATGTACCGTATATCTTCGCCTGTAAGTCGATCTCGGCTATAAGTCGAGTCTCTAATTTCAAGCTCTGAAAACTTATTTTTTTTATTGACCCGTTTATAAGTCGACCCATGAAAAACAACTTATAAATATTGAAATATTTCTTATTTTCAGCACATGAGAACAATAATGTACAATATTTGAACAAAAGAAAATTATTTTACAAACTTCGGTTTTCACGTTTTGTACATCGCAATATAATCAGACTATTCCAATCAAACTATCATTATTACATAGCATCAAAACGAAATATTCCCTTAGTAGAGAGTGAAAGCTGTTTGACTGTTACTGTATGGTACTATACAGATGGTTTTGTGCACAGACAACAACAACTTTATTTATAAACACTGACAACAGATCACTACGATAAAACTGAAAGTATCACATTTTGCCGCCATATTAATACATGTAAGGAGGATAACTCTGGAAAGTACACTGGTTTTTGTACCAAATGATGTGTGTCCCTATTGCTCTAGTGAACTGCAGAGATCAGTCTATTTTAAGGGAACGCTCAGTAATATTCATGAAGTTAATCACCGACAAAACATTGTTTGAACAACCATTAATGCCAGTGACCAGATTTCAAAATAAACTCAGTCAACAGGTAGTTAGTATTGTTTACATTTTTACTATTAGTGATGACTGTTAATTTAACTAAGTGGGCTGTTGTCTTGGCATGTGAGAGATCGCACGCCTTTTCGCATAACCAAAACCGTTCTAATGCCAAAAACAATAGGATATAAAAAATAAATGTGTCAAATTAACATATTTGAGTATAAATACATGGCATACTTCAACAATAAAACTTGTAAAATAATCCCCAAAACAGTAATATTTTTTGGTGAAATTTTTTTACCCTCCTATAAGTCGACCCCCCAAGTTATAAAATAATTTTTGGGTGAAAAAAATTTGACTTATAGGCGAAGATATACGGTAGTTTACATCATCAATCTAATACACTCTGCAACTTATTTGGTTATAAATTTTTGACCCTTAAATTCTTTTGAGTAGTATATTTTGTAAAAAGTTGTGTACATATGTTTCGTACATTTTTTTCAATTTTTATTTTTTATTTTTTTATTTTAAATAATTTTTGGTATGGTTTTTGTAATTAAAAAAACAACAAAAAACGTTACTACAATAGTTGTAAATTAAGTGAAAAAAACCCCACCTTTAATTTAAATGTGCTACTCACTCCCTTTGAAGTAATGGCCGTACCCGATGTCACATCATGTGACGAACAGCACGTGCGAGTTTGAACACTGTTACAATGTAATAGTTCTGCTGGGAGATATTAGATTGCGTATTATAGATATTGAAACTTAATAAAGTTGATGCGGTCAAATATAACATTTACTGACCAGCGGTATGTTACTTCTTTATTATTTATGATTGAATAATGGGGTCATTCGAAAACTACGCAACGTGCACTGAGGAGAGTGGAAATTATGGGATGTGACAAAACGTAATTGGGGGGGGGGGGGGGGGGGGGGGGTGTGGTGGTGGTTATTGTGTAACGTAATGTTAATTCATAAAGTACAATGCAACCAGTCATTACCATTTTATTTTAACATATATGTATTACTAAAGACCCCAAAGTAAAATATGACACGGTCACAAAACATTACAAGGGGAGAGGGGTATTGAAACTGCAAGATTTTGCGTTACGTATTGTTAAATGACACAAAGATCAATAAAGGACTATTCAACATTAGCGTAATGCAGTATCAGACATTGGCTTTTACCTCAATTTTTAACGACCCCCTCCCCCACCCATAATGAATTTGCAATAACACAAGGGCCACCCGATGTAAATGTATTTGAATATTTGATTTGCCGTCCCATCAGCTAGCGGTCAAGCACCCACACCCCACACCCCCAATTCCGGTAAAGTTTTTACCTTTTCGCTTATTAATAACTTTAAAAAGGTTCCTGTCATATCCTTCCCCCCACCCACCCCACCCCACCCCCAATACAAAATCCTGCCTACGCCACTGCTATTTCCATTAATATAGGTTCACTGCAGGACCCATCAAATTAATGTTTTTGTCCAATAAAATAAATAACATGGTGTGGGATGGGAGAAATACATGTTAAAGTGGACTACAATTATTGTCATATAAAACATTACCATTTTGAATGCCCTGTACCTTGAAATTTCAGTCACAACATTTTACTTTTGTTAACAGCCATGTACATGTTTACAAATTGTTCATGTGTGAGGCCTAATGTTAAAAACATTCACAAGAGTGGAACAGAGTTGCTAAAAACAGCTATCATCACACACAGAGGGTGTCTGTTGTATCACAGCCACTGTTTGACAAGTAGTTAGTGTTTTTGTTTACATTAGCTGCCAGCTGTTCTGTTCTCCTCCCAGCAGAAATGTTATGTACACCACACTGCTTAAAACTGAAGTGGTCTAACAAAAACAAAATATATATGTTTCAACCCAACCCCCATTTGAACCAACCATTTTCATTGTTCACTTCTTAAAACAATAATTTGTTGTTTAATAATCAGTGTGTACTGTGTAAACATTTACAGGCAAACTTGCTTTGGACAACCACTTAAAAAAAGGTAACCCTAAAGTATTTTTTTTAAAGTCACTAGCCACAGGGCTGGTGGGTTTGTAAATTCCACTAGCCCACCAAAATAAAGCACTAGACCAAATTTCTGATCAATTACAACAAACTTTATATACGGCTGAAAAACAATTTTTCAAGAAACCCAACCCCAATAGTACCTAAAACAAAACTTGGTGAATTTTTTTTTTTTATGTACTTGAGTATAATTTTTTTTCAATTTGTTTTTAGTATTATTAGTATAGGTAATATTTAGTGAAACTTTATATCTCGACCTGTAGAGGTGAATGAAGTTTCAAAAATAAATTAGTAATTTAGGGGTTTTTTTTAAACTGCATGACCTACCCTATTTTGTCACGTTTGATCTTAAACCATTGTCCAGTTTTTGCTTTCAGAATAACATTTATCAAACATACGTTAGTAGAGGAAAACCATCGTAAGCTAGCAGTGTTGGTTTTTTGGGTTTTTTTTAAAGTCACTAGCCCATTGGGCTACTGGTTTTGCATTTGTCACTAGCCCTGTGTTAAAAAGCACTAGCCCCAGGCATCGGGCTAGCGGATTTGTCGAACTCTGGGATACTTATATGGTCTCATATACATGTATGTAAGAACTGAGAGCATCTCAATTAGTGATTCCATAACTTGGGGGATACTGAAATGGTCTCATATATGTACGGTAGGTGGTTGAGATATATAGTTGTGTGTGTACTGTACATGTATTAGTGGTTTCTTAATGCAGGTTTATTTTTAACAGGTTTAGATTTAGTTTAATATAGGAGTACAGGGCTTGAAACTCACCAAAAAATATGGTGGCCCAAAACAAAATATCTGGTCCACTAAAATTCATTTTTAGTGGCCCAAACTTGCTTTAGATAGCCTAAACACGAAATATCCATACATGTGTATTTCATGTGTTAAAGGGACATTCCTGAGTTTACTGCAATTTTTAAGATGTTATCGACCAACAGAGACTTTTTATCGATTGTAATTATATACCAAATATATCTTTCTGCATAAAATATTAGTGGCTATATATTAAACGTGTTTCTGATCGTACTAATATTTGTACTAGGTTAAATTTCATTTTATTTCCTAAAATATGTATTTTCGTACATACGAAATTATTTGAAGACAAAACCCAGTTTCGGCTTCTTATAAATATTAAGACGACCAGAAACACATTGAATATACAGACACTGATATTCTAAACAAGAAAATATATTTAATATGTTAGTTTAATCGTAGAACTATTTTATTAGTCGAAAACATCTTACAATGCAGCAAACTCAGGAATGTCCCTTTAAGCGAACATTTTAAGTAAGCATATGAAATATGCTTCATTAAAATAATATTGATTTGAAGAATCACTTCTACATAACGAAAATACCAACATACATGATATTGAACTGAAAAATTAAAAGAAAACACTGACAATTATATTCGATGAACCCGTCTGTGTCGTTTTGGTAATGTAGACTGGAATAGCAGCTAGCTAGATAACAGTTCACATGATCGCTGATATCAAACAGTGACCGGACCTTACTTGGGGTGGGTGGGCTGTTCGGTGATTCTAACGAAATGTTATAAATTACAATGGCATGGGAAAAAAACTTTCGTATTTTTTTTTATCTGAGATTGGCATATTTGGTTTTAGCAAAAATTATGTCTATCAACGTTTATGTAATGGAAAAAACTGAATTATTAAGACACTAACAAAATCACCATTCATGAGGCTTCCTGACAGCACATCGAATGAGTATTCAACATTTTGTCGTCGTAAATCCTGTCTAGAACGTCGATGATTATAATATAAATATATTTTGGTAAATTAAGGTAAGCCGATACCTTAAATGTTTTTGAACCACAAGCAAGATTTTAATGTGGAATAAATATATGTAATATAATTATTAATAGTAGCAATTAACACCATTATTTTTTAATATTTAAGTCACCCAAATGGGACTTTGTTCACGGTCATATTTTGCGACCTGTCCAAAGGCCGTTACAAGCCCTGGAAGTAGGTTCTTATTTACTGTACTGGTACAAAGTTGTACCGTAATACAGGTTTTGCTTGTGGGTTTTTTGTTTGTTTGTTTGGGATGGGTTTGGGGGTTTGGGGGAGGGTCTTACCCAAAGGATGTGGTACATGTACACATATTTTAGTACCATTATTATGGCACCCACAAATTACCCACCCCACCCACATCCACAAAATTCAACACTGGGTGTCTTGTTTGGTCTTTTAAATATCTTTTTGGGGGTGGGAGTGCATACATGTACATGACAATAAGAGTATGTAACCAAGTACCAGCACAGGTTTCTTTCTGTCTGTTTTTATGGTTCACATGTAGTACATGTAGCTGTGGATTAATCATGTGTATTTTCATATTGTTAAACAAACAAGGCTTTCCTTTCAAGTTCTTAAAGCCACACACCCTAGTTCCATCCAGCGAAAATAAATTATAATTTGGTTAATCTACAAACCTGTAACACACTTAGATCACGTTTTTATCAAATGGAGTGAAAAAGCAGGTTTTATATCGATAAATACCATGGGAATCCCCATGTCCCAATTGCTTGAAATAATTTTGAAAGTTTGTATTCTGATGTCACCTGTAGATGTTGCTCGAAGCACAACAATGCCTACGTCACAACAAATTTCACAGACTTGGGGTGCGTTCTTTTCACCTCTCCTGGACATGTTCCAACTGTTCTGTCCTGGTTGTATCCCCTCTCCAGATATCGTAAGACTTAGCAAAAGTATTGGTTTTAAGGGTTTGTAACGTTTTGTATTGAGACACTTACTTGTCTGAACTTTATTGTTACTGAAAATGTTCACGAACTGTGAAGAAAAATTTCACAAATGAACAACAACAAATCGGATGTTGATTGCGCGAACCGTGCACGAGAAAACAAACCGAACCAAAATGATAAAGGTCACGTGGTATACCAACGTCTGTGACATTGAAATGGAAATATCCCGTCTAAAAATAGATTAGACCTTGTCTGCTCAACGTTTTTTTCTCAAACGTGCGTCCATTTTTCAGAAATACGAAAAATGCATTTTGTAGTATTACAAACACCAGGATTACCAAAAAACACTTCAGGTGAATGGAAATGTATATTCTAAATAATAAACGGTAAGTAAAGTGCAATTTTATTTGTGAAAAAATGGGTTTAATAGCGAAAAACAACGCCGTAATGGTTAACAACTAGCCGTAACTAGGGTGTGTCCCTTTAAAGCTAATGTACGTAATCATTGTATGTTTTTATGTGACTCTAAATGTGTTTCCTAACATCACATTATAAGTGTAAGGTGAGTAATATACAGCTCATGAACATGTATGTGACAAACGTGATACTGCAGTAGAAATAACATTGTTACCATTCCCGGCATTGCGTGAATGGAAAAACATGATCACACAATTTCACGGGCCATTTGTCACAAGGCAGGACCCAAGAGAAATAGAAATAATTGTGGGAAATTGATTATGCACACAAACATGGCCAAACAGTTTCAAATAGAGCAGATAAAAAGCTTTGACATTGTTTCCATGGTAACATTCATGAGCAAATTAAAGTATTATATGTTTCCTTGATTATAATTATACATTCTCAACCGCTTTGATTGTTTTCAGATTATTATTTTTTTATTATTATTTTTTTTATTATTATTATTTTTTTTTTGTTAACATAAATATATAGAGGTTATTACCACATTGATTGAATAATATTGTTGTTCAGATTACAATGTAACATGTACCTGTTTACCTTCTTTACCTGTAATCGAAGAATTGTAATCAAACTTGGAAATTGCTTGGGGTGGAAAAAACCCAATAATGACATACCAGTTGTCAGGTAGTACCAGTACATTGTTTTAATACAGAGATTGATGTTTTGTTTATAGCTATATACATGTATATACATGTCCAAGCAGTTCAATGAAAAATATTCCATGATAGGTTGTCAATATATATTGTCTTTTTTGTTGTTGTTATTTCAGTTTTTGTGGGTTTTTTACAACACTTGTTAAGTCCAAAACTGGATGAAGTGGAGATAACCACTGAAATTGCTTTTTTGATATATCATGTCGCCGCCAAAAACCAATAACTTACTGAATTTGGAGTTGTACAAGTCAGCATTCGAAATAAGCACCGTTTGTTCTGACAAGTAAAAATCTGTGCATGCAAGTGAAGTGTATCTTGGTGGTTGTCCTGTGGACAAATGGAAATGTTCAATTATGTTTCGTTTTAACCAAATAAAAACATAATACTTGTACTTGAATAAAACAAACCATTTATTTGGACAAGTGAAAATATTGGCGGACAATTCTGCTTATTTCTATCATTGCATGTATTAAAATTGTACGTACAGTATCTGTAGGCTTACTGTAACTTTGATATTTTACACCATTACTATTAGGATATTTGCCACATTCGGTGAAAAGTTTAGGCCCATACATGTAGGTCAAATATTGTTAAAATGCATCATGCATGTACCTGTAGCACCAGATTGAAAATTGTAAGGAAAATGTATTGCCCTCCTGTCTGGCGTCACATTTGACAAATGATTTGTTCACTCACAATTTTGAATCTGTTGCTACTTTAATAATATTTTACCTATTAGCCTAAACTTTTCACTGAAAGTGACAAATATCCATATTGGAATGGGTGTGAAATATCAAAGTTACAGTCCCTATAACATTTTTAATAAAGAAAGAAATGTTTTATTTAACGACGCACTCAACACATTTTAGTTACGGTTATATGGCGTCAGACATGGTTAAGGACCACACAGATTTTGAGAGGAAACCCGCTGTCGCCACATAGGCTACTCTTTTACGAGTATCTGGATTATAAACCCCATGCCTCGACTGGGATCCGAACCCAGTACCTGCCAGCCTGTAGACCGATGGCCTACCACGACGCCACCGAGGTCGGTCTTTTTTAATAATTCAATATTCAGTAGGGTTATTGGGTGTTTTTATATATTATATATATATATATATATATATATATATATATATATATATATATATATAATATATATATATATAATATATAATATATGTATATATATAAACCTGGTGTATATATCTGTATGTACTTTGCAGGCTTCAATTCCAAGTAATTTTAGATTTTGAGTCAGAAGTGTATGATTAAGAGGAAGAATCTTTATTGGATTTTTGTTTGTTTGGTTTGATAATAAATTATATGAGATAGAAAATTATAAGTTAAAGTGGCAGTATTTACTTTATAAACAAAAATGAAAACATTACCGTATATTACCGCGTATTAGCCGATTTTTGAAGTCTAGAAATACTTTCCAAAAGAAGAGAGTCGGCTTATACACGGGGGCAACAAATTGGAGTATAAAATTCCGATCGCAAATATGCTCGACCGCGACTTATAAATTTTGATCAGACCCTTAGCCTTTCACAGATTATGTGACAATAATTTGTGCACAGTATAAATAAAACACCCCATCATGCAATATTATACAGTTTTTTGTTCTTGAATGCATTATAAGTTTAATGAATAATAATAAAAATTACTTGTTTTAGTGTCATTTCAATGGTAAAAACATATTCTTTCCAACTGTCCGCCATCTTTGTTTGACCTGTGCTGGGACCAGTCTTTCATATAGCAGATTTAAGATACAAAACGGTGTTTTTGTCTTCAAAGAAGTATTATATTTCTAATATTATTGTTTCGTTGGGAGGGTGCATTAAACTGTAAAGTAATGCCATAAATAAATTAAGCTCATTATTAACATTACCGACTGAAAAAATATAACATGAATTTCAGGACGATAATTACTCCCACAATTGTCACATGACCATACCACATACATTGAACAGCTGCAGTCACGGACCGCTTGATCTCTTGTTTCCGTGTGTGTGTGGTGGGAGATTAAACATGCCTCATTGATTTTACTTTTTGCTGTCCAGTGAATAAATTAATTACTTGTGTGCAGTGATATGTTGTTACATCTTGAATTATTTATTTTTCTGTTATGCTTTATCAGTTCTAAATTATTTTTCACGGCATGGTAGATGTTAGCATTGCCGTATTGATTGCGATCGTGATTACCGTTTTTGTAATAATTAAAGGGAAAACAAATATAATGAACAAGAAAAGCACAAGTCTATTTGTTGACAGTATTATTGAAATCGATGCAACATATACAACTGGACAAAAGATGACTTCGGCTTATACACAAGGCTGATGATTTTGTGCTAGATATTTAGGTTCAAACTAAGAGGTCGGCTTATCCAAGGAGTCGGCTAATACACAGCAATATATGGTATATAGCTTTTGACAAATGCCAAGGGGAGGGGGGTAGTCTCATACACTTATGGTTGAGATGCCCCTTGCTTTCCTTTTGAAGACTGATGTGACTATTTGAAGCAAGCACTCTAACTATTAAGCTTTGTCCTACTTGTTTAACCCATCCAATTAGCATTGTAACTGAAGGTGATAAGCATGCATGCAATCCAGGCAGGCAGAATTGGGTCAAACTGACAAAAATGTGGAAGAATGTTCGAGAAAACAAGTGAGAATTAGAAAATAATGGCATTTTGAAATATCAAAGCTGCGAATTACTGGCCAGCTGTCATGTTCATTGCACGCTGTCGATTGCACAACATGTCAGTTGTGTAATCTGCATAACTTGCCTTACAGAAATCAATAAAGGATTACCATTCCTGTTCCAAAGTCTACGGGCCTAGCTCAGTGCTGCAGTGGGTAGTAAGCCTTCAAGGTTTAATCACTTAAAACTAGAGGGAACTGTGTTTGTATGTTATCATCATTTCTCAGCTCTTTTCTCAGCTCTTTTCAATTTTCTGATTTGAGTTTTAAAACTCCCCAACTAATTTCAACAAAATACCCGAACATACATGTAGTTTGATCGTAATGGGAGTGATGGGGGAGATGATGTGTCCACCAAAGGTGAACAGTCCTGTAGGAACGAACACACCTCAGGTGAGCACTCTACCACTGAACTACATCTCACCAACATGTATAAAGTTTGTTTGTTTTGTTTAACAACACCACTAGAAAACATTGATTTTTTTTAAAATTACTTTTTGGCTATTGGATGTCAAACATTTAGTAATTTTTGACACAAACTTAAAGTTTGTTTTATTTAACAACACCTCAAGAGCACATTGATTTATTAATCATCAGCTATTGGATGTCAAACATTTGGTAATTTTTTACTTACAGTCATCATTAGTAGCAAGGGATCTTTTATATGCATTTTCTCATAGACAGGAATGCACATACTACAGCCTTTGACCAGTTGTGTGCACTGATTGAAACGGTGGGGGGGGGGGGGGGGCAATCATCTGAATGGATTCACTGAGGTGGTTCGATCCTGCGACACAAGCACATCAGGCAAGCACTAAGCTAAATCTTGCCCCAAAGTCTTAGAGAAAACATGCTACATTTTTCCATTAGCAGCTCGGGATCATTTGTATCCATTTTCCCACAGAGAGGATAACACATACCATAGCCTTTGATATACCTATCATGGGACACTGGTGGGTACAGGAAAACCCAATCATAGAATGTGTCCTCCGAGGTGGTTCGATCCTACAATACAGACACCTCAGATGAACTCTCTACAAGTAGATCCTACCCCAACATGTATATTATATACATGTACGTGTATAAAAGAACCCTTGCTGCTTATCAGACATCCAATAACAAGCTACTTTTGGCATACTAAGTTCAACTATACCTAGCTCCCTTTTTATATTTCGGTGAACCGTTCAAAAATGTGCCATGCATGTATTTCCTTCATAGAAATTGCGCAACCTTTCTGTTTGACTTAATCCTTCCCAGACATTCAAAATTCCATATCAACAAAAATACCCCCTGCCTGCTACCAACACTGGTCGGGTTGCTGGTGCTCCCTTGCACCTGCCAGTGCGGGTGGTCCTCTCTCCCACCCACCCCAACCCTTTTCCTGTCCTGGATGGAGCAGCTGATCAAGGTCGGCACTTGCACCCATGACAGGCGTGCGCTACAACAGCTTACTCTGAATGTGCATGTAAAAAACCCTCTAACCTGACCTCATATCAGACATCGCAGCCTATATAGCAGCAAGAGTTGCTGTTTTCTTTTTTTAGACTGAACTGAACATCATAGTCAACTGCTGCTTCCTTTTTAATCGTAATAACACTTTCTTGAACATGTAAGTACTAACATCCCCTCACTACATAATGTGTCACTGGCATAGGAAGCAAGGGTGGGTGGGGCAAGGGAGAGGGGGGCAGCAATGTTTTTTATATATTTATACATGTATTTATATATGTGTGTGTGTGTCACACACACGCACACACACTTTTTGGCACCTTCCTATGCCGGGGTGTGTCTTTAAACAAACATTGCTTTCATTTAAATTTTTCACATTCTTGTCGGGTTCACTGATATGTCTGCATACTTTGCTTATCACTTTCATTTAAAACATTAATTGCATGTAGATGGGCTAAAAATAGAAGTTACAGTTTACACTATTGATAGTGTTTGGCTCCAGTGAGGTGTTTCGGTCACAGGTCAAAAAGGAAATAAAATAACGACAAAGCATTTCATGGTTTCAAAAGGATATTTTTGTTAAAATACCTGGACATGTACATGTACATGTAGTTGGGGGAAAATATGCAAAGAATTGATATTTACCTCATCATATAGGCAGGTTCAGTGAAGTACATTAGGGAAATTATTTTTCAGTGCATTTTAAGTTTCTTATTTCTTAATGCATGACCATGTAAAAGTAATTCAAAATACATGTAAATGTTGACATGTACAGGGGCGTAGCCAGAATTTATTATATTCCCGGATATTTTTGCATTACGCACATGTGTACTGTGCGTAATGGGCGCTACGCCTTTGATGTACACAGGTCATAATGATCTTGAAAATTCTTACATAAGATACACATACATGTAGACCGGCCTCGGTGGCGTCGTGGTAGGCCATCGGTCTACAGGCTGGTAGGTACTGGGTTCGGATCCCAGTCGAGGCATGGGATTTTTAATCCAGATACCAACTCCCAACCCTGAGTGAGTGCTCCGCAAGGCTCAATGGGTAGGTGTAAACCACTTGCATCGACCAATGATCCATAACTGGTTCAACAAAGGCCATGGTTTGTGCTATCCTGCCTGTGGGAAGTGCAAATAAAAGATCCCTTGCTGCTAATCGGAAGAGTAGCCCATATAGTGGCGACAGCGGGTTTCCTCTCAAAATCTGTGTGGTCCTTAACCACATGTCTGACGCCATATAACCGTAAATAAAATGTGTTGAGTGCGTCATTAAATAAAACATTTCTTTCTTTTACATACATGTAGATGCCCATGCTTGGAGTTGAGGTTGGGTGTGTATATGTATGCACCCGCACATGGTTTTTTCTTCTTCTTCTTTTAAACACTGTATTACTTTGTAATTTCTACACAAAAATAATATTACTGTTGTAAGAAAAGTTTACACAAAGGTTCCCCCACTCCATCCATCTCCAGTTTGAAAATCCTGTTTTCCTTATCGCCAAAAATATATTTTAAAATCTTTATGTACATATGTACATGTGCATGTATACGTCACCATCTGATAATTACTAACTTATCACAAGTAACATACGTGTATGAAGCTGTACGAATGTTATCTTGTATGCATTTCATTTGGAACATCACACTTAAGTAACAGTAATTATACATTGATTAATATTGCAACATGGGTTTTTTCCCCCTCTTGTGTGTGTGTGCGTGTGCATGTGTGTGCGTGTGCGTGTGTGTGTGTGTGTGTGCATGTGTGTGTGTGTGTATGAATATCATTTGTTTATTAACATTGAGCAATACAGCTCCTCTGTATATAAGTCCATGTGTGAATACATGTTTTATTTAGCACATTGTCGTGATACATAAATTTTACAAACAACTTAGTATCGGCAATGCTTTTCTGTAAATAAAATAATCCAGGAGTTATAGTATAAAAATCGCGACTTGAGGTTGGGTACAAACGTGTAATTTATATCAACAGATTTTTTTTTTTTCCCTTGGGTTTATAGTAATATTCAGTAATAATATTACTGTTATTAGGCTAATCTGTTCAAAACTAAGGTGTATAGTGGGTTCTTGGACTAACTGACCTGAGTGAACTTAAGGTTCTCGCCTGTCATAAACAGTGTTCCACAACTGGTCTGTACATCAAAGGCTGTGATACATATACATGTATTTCCTGTCTATTGGAAAGGGCATATAAAAGTTACTTGCTGCTGTGTGAATGCATTGTTCTCTCTCTCCCCATTCCATCTTTCTCTCGTCATATCTCTTTTTCTTGTAATGTTCTCTCTCCCTCCCCCCCCCTCTTTTTTTGACTAAACGTTTATAGGTTGGACACCAAATAGCCATAGTTAAAAAAAAATGCTATTATTTTAACAAATAATTATTTTAATTCTTTAAAAATTGCTTATACTCAGGAATATACAGTACACTTTTTGTCTTCAGGTTTCATCACAGCAGACATTATTCAAGGGAGGCAGGATGATGGATTTAATTACAGTACTTATACTTAGTAATATACAGTACTATTGTCTCTAGGTTTCTTCATGGCACACATCAAGGAGACTGGATGATGGTTTTAGTTATAGAACTTGTACTCTGTAATATATGGTACTTACTCTTATTTCAATGTTTCATCAAGGAGACTGGATGATGGTTTTAGTTATAGAACTTGTACTCTGTAATATATGGTACTTACTCTTATTTCAATGTTTCATCATGGCAGACATCAAGGAGACTGGATGATGGTTTTAGTTATAGAACTTGTACTCTGTAATATATGGTACTTATATTTCAATATGGTGATGGTTTTACTCTAGAACTTGTTCAATGGTTTCATTCAAGGAGACTGGATGATGACTGGATGATGGTTTTAGTTATAGAACTTGTACTCTGTAATATATGGTACTTACTCTTATTTCAATGTTTCATCAAGGAGACTGGATGATGGTTTTAGTTATAGAACTTGTACTCTGTAATATATGGTACTTACTCTTATTTCAATGTTTCATCAAGGAGACTGGATGATGGTTTTAGTTATAGAACTTGTACTCTGTAATATATGGTACTTACTCTTATTTCAATGTTTCATCTGGAGATATGATGGTTTTAGTAGAACTTTACTCTTATTTCAATGTTTCATCGTGGCAGACATCAAGGAGACTGGATGATGGTTTTAGTTATAGAACTTGTACTCTGTAATATATGGTACTTACTCTTATTTCAATGTTTCATCGTGGCAGACATCAAGGGGACCGCATCGTGGACTTGATACTTATACTCAGTAATATACGGTACTCTTTTTGTCTCCAGGGTTCATTGCAGCAGACATCAAGGGGACCGGATCGTGGATGTAGTACTTATACTCAGTAATATACGGTACTCTTTTTGTCTCCAGGTTTCATCATGGTAGACATCAAGGGGACCTGATTGTGGATGTAGTACTTATACTCAGTAATATACGGTACTCTTTTTGTCTCCAGGTTTCATAGCAGCAGACATCAAGGGGACCGGATCGTGGACCCAGCTGTTCCTGATCACGGACTACCACGAGAACGGCTCGCTGTATGACTACCTGAAGTTCCACGCTGTCGACACCCACGAGATGCTCATGCTTGTCCACTCTGCGTCCTGTGGTCTGTCCCATCTCCACACCGAGATATTTGGCACAAGAGGTACGTTTTCATGCACACTCGTCACGCTGAATGGTATTTTCTGTTAGCTAGTTAATGTGTGTTAATATGGTAGTATTTTTATACCAGAGCTCGAAATAGGAAGTAAAATTTATAACATGCCGTTTGGTTTTTTAACAATAGCAAGCCAAAAGAAATATGTCTGACAAAGAAAAAAAATATTGCCAGCTGGAAATAAAACAACACAGGATGAAGGGAGGATTTGGAATAGTGTCGAAAATTGGGATCTTTGAGATGTATTTTAGAGAATTATAGAATTAAAATATATAACAGAACCATGAGCTAAATAGCTGGTGAGGTAACTGTACATAACTTTGTCTCTTTATTTTTCAAGCCCTGCATATACATTTTTTTTTTTTTTTTTTTGTTTTGTAAGTTTATTGATGGAATATTCCATGTAAAACCGGGGTACTATTAAAAAGAGTTTGATGCCATTGCTAAGACACAACTGTTACAACTAACAGGGTATTCAAACAGGTAGAATTATATATTAAATACATTTTCTTGTTTGTAAATTCAGTGTGTTTCTAATTGTTCAAATGTTCGTAGTACCTGAAAACCTCATTCAGGGGTGCTATTAAACTTGCATTTTAAAAAATTTGTTAGCAATTTCAACCAAAAAATAGTTTGTTCACAAATATCAATATGTACACACATGCTTTGTTTATCTTCTAGGAAAGCCAGCCATTGCTCACAGAGATATCAAAACAAAAAATATTTTAGTGAAGAAAAATGGAACTTGCTGCATAGCCGATTTGGGCTTGGCGGTCCGATACATTAGGTAAGATTACGACTCGTGGTAAGATTACGACTCGTGCTTTTTTAACTTTAGAAACTCAAAATGTAATGATTATAATAGTAATAATCATTTTTGGCACAAATGCAACGCGTATGGCATATCAATAGAATTAAGTTTTCCCCATTCTGTATCCATCTGACTGCAATAACACAGTTTATATCAGTTGTGGAGATCCTGAAAAATCGTGGAATTTGCAAATATCAGGGCATTTTGTGTTGCGTGAAACTTGGTTGATAGTTGCATGTATGGATTTTCATGGTAGGCAAGACATTTAATCACCCAGAATTCTTGTTTTATGATTTAAAATAACAGTTGATGGGTTCAACAATTTAGGTCATAACATTCTAATATTTTCAGATTATGTTGATGATTGCAGGAAAGTCCTTTAATATCCTCATAAAGGTCATAGAAAATGCTATTAAAATTCGTGGAATTTTCACTTGTTTCTTGGCCTCTTAAGTTTTAAAGACAGGATTTTGTTAATGTTGGATGTATTTTATGATGAACACTAAATAATTTAAACTTAATTACAGGTTGGTTTAAATTCTGTAATTCAGTAATTGCTTTTAACTGTTGAATCCTTTAATGGGCATTCATCAATTGACAACACATGCACACATGCACGCACACACACACACACACACGCGCGCATATGCACACACACACACACACACGCACACACCTCAAGGTAGAGGTATTTGGTATTAGCTTCTCTAGCTGCTCTTGAATCCTTAAATAAATGGCATTCGTATTTGGTATGTTTACTTTACCAGACAAGCCTTCCAACTACATACTCCTCATGCCCATGAATTTGACCCCAAGAAGGTCAGTATCATTTAGACATGGTTGGTTAAACATTTTCTAATTGTGTTTCACTTGATTCTTTTTACTGGCTTTCATACTTGTGTGTTCAATAAATCTTTCAAAGGCACGGTCTAATAAATTTGCCACTCATGTAAGGTCAAAATCATTTTTAAATTTGTGTTGGTAATAGATCTTAATTTTTTTAATGAATGGGTTTCACATATTATATGGATTTTCACCAAGTAATAGGGTTTTTTTAAACTGCATAACCACAAGTCCATAAATGTGATATCAATGCAAAGTTTGAATCTGGTAATAAACAAAAAGGTACGTTGTTATTTAAAATTCTGCAGATTGTAGTAAAACGTTTAGTAATTATGTGATATTCACAGAAGTAAGGTTATGAATTATTACAAAATCTATAATAGATAGTATATATCCAAAATTATTGATCAGCACTTATGTGAATTTATTTGTTATTGCTCTTGATCAGTTATTTTAGCAAGCATTCCAGTTGGGATTGCAAGATATGTAAGGGGACATAACTGTTTGGGTTTTAAGTTATTAGTATGTACAGAGTGTTTGCCTGTTATTGGCCATTCAAAAAAAAAAAAATAACACATTTATTGAATACATGTAACTGTATTTCAGTGGTTGTTAATAAAATAATTATATATTTGTAACTTTTTATATGGAATTGTATTATTAATAGTAGGTTATAAGTATATTGCAATATTTAAATGTGCTCTTTATCTCTTCATAATATTTATAAAAATAACAAAAAAAAAGAAGAAGAAAAAGAACATAAAAATTAAAATGCTCCTGTTTTTATTCTTATTAATTCCCTGGAGGATACTATAGCTTTTGTTTCCATCTTTCTGTCTGTCCCACATAGTTTTTCCTGACCTTTCCCCCCCCCCCCCCCCAGTTCCTCACATTATATTGAACTGAAATTTATATATTGTCATGTACAGTTACAGATCATGTTTGACTTCTATGGGGTTTTACCTATTTTTAACAGTTATGGCCAAATAAAGTTTTACTTTTGCAGGAATTTATTCAAGCGACATAACTCTTGTCAAAAATGTAATGTATCTATGTTTGACACAGTTATTGTCCTTGAACATAAGATATATGAATATTTGTTGGGCCGGGTAGGGGACATGTATTGCTTTAGCAGTACTCTCAGAATGCTTGTTTTAAATTTTTTTAATGTATATATTACCTACACTCCCTGAATACACCAAAGTAACGTGTCTTCTTTCAGAAGCGTTTTATTTTATGTCAAGAGTAGACTGCACCAGACTAATGGAAAACGTTTCTTTTACAGTGAATCCAACGAAGTGGACATTGCTCCCAACACACGGTGCGGCACCAAGCGCTACATGGCGCCTGAGGTTCTCGAAGAGACGCTAAACCGGAATCATTTTGACGCGTACAAGCAAGCAGACATGTACGCCTTCGGTCTCGTTCTCTGGGAGGTTGCTCGCAGGTGCATTCTGGGAGGTAAGAAATGGGTCCTATGCCCTATTTCATGAAGCAACCCTAGTGCTAAGATTACCGTAAGTGCATAAAATAGTTACGTAGTTAAGGTGATCTTAGTGCCAAGATCACTTCATGGAACAGCGCCCTGGAAAATTACAAAAAATAAAAACTGGTTAATAAGTTATGTTTTTTTAAATAACAATAGATCAGTAATTTGTTCATAGCATTGTATTATATTGTTAGTAATGTTGATAATCAAGATGTAGGAACTTACGGAAGTTTGATAATAATTTTGAACCGTGTACTAACATGTTGCATACTGCTTGTATCGTAGGTATGATCGAAGAATACCAGCTTCCATACTACAACCACATACCCAGTGACCCAAGCTTTGAAGATGTTCGAAAAATTGTTGCTGTTGAAAGAATAAGACCTGAAATTCCAAATAGATGGCAGACAGACAAGGTAAGAGATGCACCAAAATACTGTTAGTTTGTTTTGTTGTCTTTAACTGGTTTACTCTACATAGGATAATGCAAATCTTTTTGGAGAAATGACCAAAATTGTGGCTTAACATCTCCATAAAGAGCACCACAATTAATCACTAAACATGTTAAATAGTGATATAGTGTTACACTCCCAACATATATCCAGTTAAATTTGTGATTCCCATTTGATTGTTTTATGGTTAAATTATGATATGCCTTTCATCATAGAAACCATGGAAAACTTGTAGTCTTAATCTATATGTAACGACTGAAGTGAGTTTGTATGTGTATATTATATGCATACATATAAGTGAAACATTCACTGTTTGCATTAAAAACAATGAAATGACATCAGTGCAGTTATATCCTTAACAGGTCTTTCCATCGTTCATCAATAAAACATAAAAATCATTCAATTTCGTCTGCCAGGTACAGTAAAACCTGTTTAAACCAGACCCTGAACAAACCAGAATCCTGTCTAAACCAGCCAAGTTGCATGGTTCCAAATGAGACCCTCTAAACACTGGATTCTTAAATACTAGGTCCCCCAGCGTGATCCGGTTTAAACAGGTTTCACTGTACATTGTAATATGGACCAACATTACCTGTTTGGCATTACTCATTTGAACTCATATCTAAGCCACAGCACATGAACCTTTATGGAATATCATCCACTATGAATGTTACAGTATCATCATCAGAATTTATATCAATTAAATATTTGTTAAATTTATTAATAAACCTGCAGCTTTGTTAAAAAAAAGAAAAATCAAATGTTGTTTTTAAGTTTAAAAATTAAATCTGCTTAATGTACAGAAAGCAGCTATGATAATGGCACTTTAATTTTCCTATTTCAGTACATGAAGATCATGACCAAGGTTATGATTGAGTGCTGGAGTCAGAATCCTGCAGCGCGACTGACAGCTCTCAGGGTTAAAAAGACACTGGGCAAGATGCTAGAGATGTATGAAATGGGCGGAGACAAGTTGTGATTGACATCTCTCAGCGTGGGGGTCTACTCCCACTGGGCGGAACTTATTCTCAGGAGGAAGGACAGACTTCCAGTGTACATACAATGTATTACAGTGCTTGTTCTGATGCTGGCAAACAAAATTGTCAAGGAGCAAAAAGTCCCACAAGCTTGAGTATGAAGCAATACGCATTTTAGAGTAACATGTGAATTTGTGTTTCAAGACATGTTACAGTGCAAAGAGGCTGTGTTTTTCAGTGTTTGGTTATTACGATATTTCTTCAGTACTTTTACTACAATCAAACCTGCTTATAAGGGCCAATGCATAAGTCATGTGGTTATATATGGATTTTTCTTTTCGTATTACGTCCTATGCTCTCACATTATCGTGTTAGCACTCCTTTAAAAAACTCAACGTTTTCTGAATTTGATTTACTACAGTTAAAATCTGTTATATAGGTCATTGTAGGGAGGTCATTAAGAAGAGAAATAATAAATGAAAATTAATTAAGAGTAGACTATAGCCATAAATATCATTATTTCATGTGACAGAATCGGGATACAGATTTTCAAAGCATCTTAGCACTACAATATTGTAAAATCATCGTAAGCTGTGATTTCACTATGACATATGCCATAGCCTATGATAGTTTTACGATATTGTAGCGCTAAGATAGCTTCAGATATATCGGCCCAGATTGATAACGAAGCATAAGGAAGATTTGATTTTATTGGTTTACTTCATACATGTACATCCAGCTAATGTTAACTAATCATGAAGCAGTTTTCAAATGCTTTGCTATCTACCACTTCCATGTATTAATGCCATCTCTGTTTGTGTTTGGAGGGCACCTGTAAGATGTTATTTTTGTATATAGATGTGTGTGTTAAAAGCCACCTCATCAAAAAGGTCACAATTTGTTGTTCCTCTTGATGGCCAGTAAAGACAGATTTCACAGTTGAAATATGTTTTTTTAATTCATCATGAATACTTTCTGAGCAAACTAAACAAAAGATTTGAATTATTTTCCTTATAAATGCATTTTTTTAAATTTTGTTGTTGAATTTTTGCACTTTTGCCAATAGATATTTTATTTGAATATTTTCTCTTCAGATAGGGTACAAAACTATTGTTATCCTAACTGAAATTAACATGTGTTTATCCCACCGTAGCTTTTTTAAAGGTACAAAATAAACTCTTGTTATCCTAGCTGAAACTAACGTGTTTATCCCACCATGGCTTTGTTAAAGCTACAAAACAAACTGTTATCCAAGCTAAAACTAATGTATGTTTATCCCACCAAATATCTGTTACATTTATTGATTTCACTCACATACAGTCTAAAGAGGGCTAGCTCTGGCACTCAACAAATTTTCCAGGTGCAATTTTTTATTTTTTTGGTCCCAATTTTATCAGTTGGCAAAATGATATACAGTACACTGATTGATTTGTTTGTTATTTATTTTTAAAAAATTTTTCGCTTTGAAGGTTAATACAGTAATTTGGTGAAATTGTATGGTCAGGTCAGGTGATAGGTTTTAACGTGCATATTCGAAACAAGCTGTTGTAACATACGCCTGTCATGGGCGAAGATGTCGACTTCCATCAGCTCCTCTGTCCAGGACAGAAAAGGGTTTGGGTGAGTGGGAGAAATTTTCTGCTTACCTGGAGTTACATATAGCCCTGCTACAAACAAGGTCAGATAAATAGAAGTTGATTTGGTAAAATTATTTCTTAAAGGAAGGGACAATCAAGGCATTTGACCTGGTATGCATATTCAACGATATATATTGCACATTATTGCTTAATATCAACAAGTATAATCGTATAGTTAATTAATAAAACGGTTAAATGTGACGGCTATTGTATATAACGGGCACAGCCATTTTGTACCATCCCAGTGAATACGCCCTCTGGCGAGCTGCTGGTTACGTAATACCTAACGTGTCAAGTCAGGAATTAGTCTTCAAACTGAAGAAACAAAACATACCTGATTTTTGCGGATACATCGCAATATTCTGTAATAATAGTTATCCCAGTAAGCCAACAACAATTATATATTATCAATACAAAATAAACCACCATTGTCAAAGTGTTGAAATAACTGTATTATGGTTTGTACATAAATTAACCCATGTACTGAAGTGATAATCAGGGTCTTTTCTTAGTTAATTGGTCTTTTCTTTCTGTGGCCTGTACCTATGGTTCTTGATTGGCAGGTGTATAGTTAGATAGTCCCCAGACACTGTGTCTAGACACACTAAGAAGACGTGCCTCTTTTATTAAGATCACAAGGTATTGTATGTTAACCGCACGGACATCCCTCTAATCGTAATCGATCAGCCGTCTTGTTTTATTACTGTAAGTAATTCTGTAAAACCCTTAAGTAGACTTTCCCATCTAAAATCACAAAATTGACCAATTACGTAGTCCCAAAGAAAAGAAAATTATCACTTGGGTATAGTGAGTAGTCGTTTTTGCTTGAACGTAGCATACCAATAGGCTTAATAATATGCATTATTTTCTTCGGATTTTTAAAAAAAGAAAAATATTATAACTCCATTTCGTTCTATTGATGCAAATTGAAACATATTTAGTTAAATAGTTTATTATACTACCAAGTCATTTATGTTGTTTTACAAGTCAGGCTGATGAAAGCGAAGTGCCTTGTCGTAAATTAGAGCGTTTGTTTACACTGTGCATAGAGCAGATGGACTGAGCTGACGTCACTTCGCCCCAAGCTATACCACCGGACGTCATAAAAACGAAACAAAATGGCTGCCCCCAGTTAGCATGAATAATCATGTTTTTTTATTAATTCATTTGTTAAAGTGTCAGTATGTGTTGTTGGTCCAGGTATGCATCTTTCCAACACATAAATTTCTTGTTTGAGTTTACTCTACCTTTAATAAAAAAATGTTTTTTAATTTTATGGTAATTTACCGGAAAAAATCCTTCATATAATTAGTGATATTTTGTTGGAAAATACTTTGTCATTTTTTAAATTTTTTAAATTTAATAAAAAAAGAAAATTTGGTGAAATGTTTTACTCACCCAGAGCTAGCCCTGAAGTTAGAAATTATTTTTGGTCTAGCATAAACCTCTATTTTTGAAATCAGTGTTTCAGGTCCCTGGATTAAACCTCTACTTTTCAAATCAGTGTTTCAGGTCCCTGGATTAAACCTCTATTTTTGAAATCAGTGTTTCAGGTCCCTGGATTAAACGTTTTATAAACATATGTAAACAATGTATAAAGTTTATTACACTTACGTAAATGCATTCTTCCATTTGTTGTTTTGGTTTTTTATGCTAGTTTGTTATTTTTATACGCCACCATGAAATCAATTTTTCTCATCTATGTAATGATTTTCATTGTATTGTTTTGTAAGAAGCAATAATTGTTCTTTACGGTCACTCAATGTAAAAAAAAAAAATTAGAAGCATGAAGTACCAGTATGTACTTATGTCTCTTAAAGTATACATATATGTTTATTTATAGAAATGAAGTCCTATTATGTGAAGTCATTTGAACTTCAATTTCATCAAATTATTGTTTTTTGTTTTCATTTATTTTGTCAAATCAAAATTTAGCAAATAGTAAGAAAAGTTTTATTTGCATTATAAGCAAATGTATTTATGTACCAGCAACTGTACTTTTTTTTCTTCTTCTTCTTTTTCTTTAAATTGTCCGTCTGTCGGACCCATTTCAGACATACCGGTAGTATTCTGGACTTTTTTCACAATGCCTCAAGAGATCAAGTTTGACTTTCATGGCATTGGGGATTGGCCCAGTTTTGAACTTGGGAGACACGGAGATTTGTCAGGCCAGTTAAAAGTCATGTACGCTTTTAGCAGTACTCACAGAATGCTTTTCTTTAAACTGAAGGAAAGCAGTCTTTGTTTAATATTACCTCGACAATTAACTCTTACTGTTAGGGAGTTGAAGGCTGATGAATAGGACAAATAACTTAAACCATGTTAAATGGTTGGAAATGTGTCGGTGAAATGTTTAAAACAAACTACAGTATACAACATATGAACAAATTCCAACCAGTAACAAAGAGCTGGTTTGTCAAAGTCTGTAATTAATTAACCCCTATGCAGTGTTGATTTAACTTGTAGGACCCTCAGTTGTTGGTGCCTGTCTCGGACCGAACTCACTGGTGAAGTCAGAGGTTGTGCCCACGACAGGCATGCTTGAATAGTATTCCGATGGAAGAATGCCAAAAATGTCCCATACCATATCACATTGTTGGTTAAGCAACCTACTTGAATCTTTACAGTTATTTCTGATCACATCTTATGCCGAGTCAACAACAATCATATATAACCCCAGCGCACCACAAATTAACAAATTTAAGCTTTTTTATGATTGACCTGATATATTTTTTTTAGATTACAATTGCATTTAATTTATGGTACTAACATTTAGGGATGTTTTGTCACAATTATTGGTGTGTATGATACAGTATTGATTTTGTTAACATAAGCCGACATAACAGTTGGAAAGGAGAATTTGAATTTTTAAAAAATAAATTAAGTAGCTTAATGTTTTGTTGGGTAGAATGTAGCTTATGGTGGTTTTGTGAACTACATTGTATATCTGTTTTTAAGTGCATGTTCAAGCCTAAGTTGCCTACATTTCTATAAGTACAACTTATTAATGATTACATTTTCCTGTTAATGAAAATGTGTTTTAAAAAGTCAGATTTAAATGGATAAAACATGATTACATCTTTTAGACATTACATGCGGCTCTTAATACTTAATCATTCTTATATAATTACTGGTATGTAGGGTGGATTTATAATGTTTGTTTTTTTTTCTTCTTTTTTTTTCTTCTCTTTTTTGTTGTTGTTGAGCTGGCTTTTCCAGTACACATATAAATGGCATTATCTTGTATTTGTTGTACAAAAATGTATATGGTCACATTACATGTATGGGAAATTTGTGATGAATTTTCCCATTTCACTCAGTCCCAGCACATAAAATATCATTAATATTGGTTATTGTACAGTTATACATTTGTACATTTCATTTGTATTATATTATTGTATTTTTTATTTACTTTCATATCATTAATGTGTGTACGGTACTATTTACATGTTTATTAGAATATATATGTCAGGTTATATTAAATCTATATCTCTGGAAATTGAAGTATTTTTTGTCGTAGTAGTAAAGCTTGGGGATGTTAGTTTTATAATAGTACTACTGAATCTTTTAATGAATGAACTAAAAGTAGTATATCTGTCTGAATAACGAAATGTTGACATCCATTTGCCAGTGATTAAAGTAAACAAAGCAGACTTTTAACTTTTTAATGTGCAAACGAAAAATAGGTTAAATAAAATTAGACTTATGAAAGTGATGTGCTGAAGAAACTTAATATTCAGAGGCCTTCAAGCCCAATGTTCCAAGCCAATTAAGGCCTAAAACAAAGTCATAAACGTATACTAGCAGATTATGACTTTTGACATCATGTCACATTACATCACATAGATACATTACAAAATCATTCAGTTGAATAAGTCATTGTACAATGTACGGTAGCTGAAATAAATAGAAATAATAGCTTTACCCCCAAGTTTGTTTATGGATTACAGGATACAAATAATAACTAATTTATGATGTAGGATGTCGGCTTATTCTGTTCAGGGAGATTGGAGATTTCCGTAGGCAAGCTTCATGGAATTTCCCATTCATACCTTCACCGGATAAAGCTGATATCCTACGTCATCTGGTTATTCTTGATTTAATGTGACCGATGATGTATATGAAGTTCGACATTTGTTCATGACTGTTAATTACTTCTGAATGTGTACTGTAGGTAATATTATCTGATGTTGCTATGGAGACTTTTATGTATCTTTCAATAGTATTCTATATTATAAAATATTTATATGATTACATGTACTTGTAACAGTAAAAATAAATTGATCACAGTTTGAATTAGAAGTCTTCCTACAAAACGAATGTTTTTCATGCATGTGTATTCATGATTGTAGTAATACATTGGGCTTTTTTATGATGTCATCACATTATCATTATTACTGTTATTGTGTAAATATGAACAATGAAATGTGTACGATTGTTGCACCTGTCTTCAGTTTAATTTTATTGAGTAACAAAACCACCTGTATATCAACTATTTAATGTTAGATTTTGTATTTAGACTTTTCTGTTAAAATGGTGGTTATTATTACTGTTATACATGCATGTAGATCTTTTTTCTTTTTTTTCCTCTGGTTTTGAACAGAAAATAACAAATTCGTGTGTTAGTAAATGAACTAATTTTTACTCCTTTTTTTTCATTTGGGTGCTATTATTGTATATTTATTACTACTGCTGTTTATAGTTTTTAATGAGGGGTGGGGTCCATAATAAAACAATCTCTTATTATTTGGTCATATAGATGAGATTTAAAATAAACAATTTAGTTTGTGATTAACGTGTTATTGGGTATGTCTATGATTCTACAGATTTAATTAAAGGAACGGTCCTGAGTTTACGGACATTGTAAAAATATTTTGGACTATGTGTAATAAAGCCCCTTTAAGGACTAAAGTTCTACTGAAATAAAAAATTTAAAATGTGTTTAAAACATTAGTGTCTCTTTCTAATTCCAGTGTGTTTCTGATCATCCCAATCTTTGTACTGGCTTACCGGTAACTTCTTCTAATTTCCTACTATATATTTTTTCGTAGAAACTAAATTATTAGGAGATAAAACCCAGTTCAGATTACTACAAACATTAGAACGACCAGAAACACATTGAATGTACAGACACCAATATTCTAAAGAAGAAAATACATTGTATATGTATTAGTGGTGGATAAAAAAGTTATAACATTTGTTTTGGTTAACGACACCATTAGAGCACATTGATTTATTATTCATCGGCTATTTGGATATTTTTAACATATAATGTTAGAGAAAAAACGTACCACATTGTTTCCATTAGTAGCAAGGGATCTTTTATATGCACCATCCGACAGACAGGACAGCATATACCACAGCCTTTGATATGCCAGTCATGGTGCACTGGCTGGAACAAGAAATAGCTCAATGGGTCGACCGACGGGGATTGATCCTAGACCTATTGTGCATCAGGCGAGTGCGTTACCACTGGACTACATCCTGCTGCTGTATATGTATTAGTGGTGGGTGAAAGGTTCCACTTTCCACGAACAAGTTACCATAGCAGCAAACTCGGGGCTGTCTCTTGAAGCTGTATAGTCAGCATACACATTGATATCATTAAGCCTGGTCAGGTTGTAGGAGGTTCACATCAATGTGGAATTTTTTTCGTGCAGGGTTTGTTGGGGTTTTCTGGGCGAGCTTGTTTGTTTTGTGCTTTTGGATCAGTTTTTTTTTTTTTTTTTTTGCTTCCTGTAACATCATAAGGTCATCATTTTCTGAAAGACAAGAACTGTTTCCAGTTGGCACCATGGACATCATTAAAGTTGAAAATTGCTGTAATTCTCTTACTCGTTTGCTCAAACTCATAATGCTCAGTCATGTTCTCTTTGAAATCCTCAAGTGAAAATTTGTTAGAATTGTTATATGAAGAAAACCTGGTAGCTTGTTTTCTGAACACATTTTGCTGGGGGGTAGGGGGGTGGGAGGAGGGAGAGATTACATTTTCTTGTAAGACCTCTCGTTATGCATAAAATTCTACCCAAGGATTTTTAATAGGCATTCCATAATTAAAAAAATAAATAAAAATAAAAGTAACAATAATATTTATCTTGTGATGAAAAAGATAAGCAAGTTACTCTAAGACAATGCGTATTTGTATAAATCTATTGTAGTAAAATGTTTTTTGGCAGTTTTTTTCTTTTTTTCAATATTAATTATTTCACAAAAATAATCTTCCAATCAAAAGGTATTTTCTGTTTTATATATATATACATATTGTAATGGTGGAGTTTAGTTGAAGTCTGCTGTTTCACATCAAATGTGAACAGAAAAACCACAGAATTTACAAGGCAGTGTCTTTTTTTTTATACATATATACATTTGTATATAGTTTATTATATACTGGATACTTAAATGTTTATTAGTTAAAAATGTATTTGTATTGATAAAACAAATCAAAATGTCTTACTGGAGAGTAGCTCCATCTTACATGGGCTTTTTCTTGTTTACGGTTATGTGTGAATGAATTGTCTTTAGTACATTCTTTTGCACAATGTTTGAAGGGGCAGACCCTAGTTTCAACCCGTGAAAATTAATACTAAGTTTAGTTAATCTACAAACCTGTAACACCTTTGGTTAAAGTTACATTTGAGTGAAACATGAGTCTGTGACTTTGAAATGCTGAAATACCTTCTTATAATAGACTAAAACTCGATTCCGTAACTGTTACCTTTCAGACGCACGTGCGTTTTTTTAAATATGAAAAATGCATTTTGTGATATTAAAAACACCAGGATGACCAAAAACACTTCGAATGTATAAAAATGGATAATCTAAATAATAAAATCTAAGTAAAGTATGATTTCAGTTATCAAAAACGTCTCTAATAGTAAAAAAAATATACCTTAGTGTTTAAAAACTAGGGTATGTCTCTTTAAAGTAAGATCAAATATTGTTTTTTTATCTTCAATGCTGGCATTGTGTACAGTACATAGCACTATGGTTTTGATTCATATGATGCTTGTCATAAATGACTATTGCTGTGTCTCTTACTCAAGATATAAAATAATGTTTTAATTATTAAATTATACCATGGCAGTAATAAATAAATTTTAAAAAGTGGCAGCTGAAATGTGCAAACATTTACCAATAACACAAAACAATATTTTATGTTTTTCTTTTTTATGGTTACTACATTAAACCATCTTGAATTCTGTATCTAATCTCTGTTAAATTTTCTAACCTTGGAATACATCATTTTACTTCTGGAAGTACATGCAATATGTTAAATGGAAAACGGTTTTGACCATAAAACAAAGGAAAGTATTTTATAAAGGTACATTTGTAACTTTTAAAATTAACTTGAGAAGACATTTTTACTTTAAAATATGAAAGATTGTGGGCCAAATGTACGAAGCTTGTTTTTGTTAAATGCATGCATTGAAGCATTGTAAATGTATGTAGTTACACGCATGTAAGACATAAACAGGTGTTGAAGCATTGTAAATGTATGTAGTTACACGCATGTAAGACATAAACAGGTGTAGAAGCATTGTAAATGTATGTAGTTACACGCATGTAAGACATAAACAGGTGTTTAAAGATTGTAACTGTATGTAGTTACACGCATGTAAGACATAAACAGGCTCTGTAAATTTGACCGATGCTGTTTGTATGTATTGGAATGCATCGTATTGTTAATAAAAAATATCTCTTCCAAATAAGAAGTCATTATACATGGTATCAAACTATCTTAATTAATATTTGTATGTTTTTCTCTATTAAGAAGTCTGTACCAGTACCCACCAAACAGAAACAAATGTCATCCATTTTTAGCTGAAATGTGTACATTTGTTTTATTATTTTAATGTTTGTACTTAAACTGTATAAGACAATAGAATCAAAATTTATGTATGTCTTTTTTTATGTTTACATTATATTCATCATAGTTGTGTATATTATGTACATACAGAGTTTATAAATGTTGATGTTCCGTATCCCCCACCTATAAACTCGTCTAATAAAGATGACTAAACAGATTGCATATGATACCCATTTACTTATTTTGTAAAAAGAAATCTTGTTTTATACCTAAAAATGAGTCTGGTTTTAGCCCAGCTGATCAAACTGGATTCACAAATAGAAGTGATAAAATACCAATGAATATCTTTTTGTAAAGTGACATATTTCAAGTGTGATGTATCATTTTAACACTAATAAATCTACCGCTTGTTCATTACAAAACAACACACCAAATAAACAACAAATTCTTGCAAAATATTATGCATATACATGTAGGTCAACAGGCAATGCCTACATTTGTGTATTTTAATATGTAGTTCTTAATACCGGGGGGGGGGGGGGGGGGGGGGGGGGGGGGGGGGGGGGGGGGGGGAGCAGTGCCTATATTAATATGTAGTTGTCAGTATCGGTTTTGGGGGGGGGAGCAATGCCTATATTAATATGTAGTTATAATATAGGGGCAGGGGGAGCAATGCCTATATTAATATGTAGTTATAATATATGGGCGGGGGGAGCAATGCCTATATTAATATGTAGTTATAATATAGGGGGGGGGGGGAGCAATGCCTATATTAATATGTAGTTATAATATAGGGGGCAGGGGGAGCAATGCCTATATTAATATGTAGTTCTCAATATCAGGTGGGAGTGGGTGGGTCGCAACCCGCCCTTTGTAGGATTTCCTTGTATTGCACCAAATTAATGGTGTCATTGTACAAGTTTTTAAATGAAAATTTCTGGTTTTAGGTTTAATGAATCTGTTTAGTTTGTGAGGTTATGTAACCCTCTAATAACTTTGTACAGTACTTTTTGTTGAAAGTCAGATTCTTGCATAGAGTATTCATTTCTCTAAATCTGATTAATTCCTTTTTGACCTAATTTTTGTAAAAGCTCAAAACACTATTTTTGTAAGTACCTTTTAGAAATATCCCAAGCACCAAAAGATTCGGCAAATCAGGGTAATGGTCAGTTTGTAAGTAGAACAGGTTTACATGATTACAAACGCTCCATTTTGTGAAACGATAAACAGTATCCGTATATCAGCGTTCAATTATTATCCTAAATCTCAGTATGTGTAAATACATCTTAAAAAGAACAACAAAAACAAAACCTAAATTTAATGTTACAGTTGAAAGTTATATATGCATTGTTTGGTGTTCAGTATGCATTCTATCCATGTGCAGTATGTGCGACGGTTCAAACCCAGTTGATCATTAACATAACAGTTTTATTGGCTTTATATCAGATTTGAATTCCTTGAGTCGAATGGTGAGTGACTATTCACTCAAAAATAAGTCTTACTTGTCTTCAAGTACTAAAAAAAGGTTTAGACAGGAATACTGTAAAACTATAAGAGGACTATATACCTAAAGGTGTTGCCACACAGAGTGCCTCATACAAGAATAGCCATGAGAATAGCCGAAATACGAGACAGCATTATGATTTGATCGGTTGCTATGCAATCGGTTATTCCTGTTTCTGTTTTCCTACACATCATGTGGTATCGCCTTAAAGTCTTTAGCACTTTCACGACTTGGGGAAAAGTCTTCACTGACTGGGAAATAATTTCTAATCTATCAACCACATATTAAAAACTACAACTTTGTATACACTGTATTTCATATTCATGTACCTATGCAGCATTTTATTGCATTCAGATACGTACTTTATTTTGTAGAACATTATGCAATCAGTTCATTTTTTGCAATAAATATGTATTTAACAGTACTTGTTAGTTGCAATAAATATGTATTTAACAGTACTTGTTAGTTGCTGTTTATTCAGGTAGTTTCTATACTTTTCTTCCATTTCAGAACGGATGTTGCATACTGGTAGTATCAAATCATTTTCTCTCTCTCTCGTTATATCTTTCGCACACAGACAAGCTACAAAGGATTTCTTTCACATGAGTATATTTTGACCACATATTTCATAATAATGAAAATGTGTACATTAGTCGAGTAGTTTAGATGTTCGATTTGGGACGAATAGTATTTTGATTTCAAGATGGCCACCATTTATTAGACATTTTTGTCAATATTTTGATTTCTAAATGCTCTCAAAACCACAGTTCAAACTGCTATACGCTTTCACATATTATGTGATGTAATATGCCAGTCATCAGTTATCAAATTTATATGTCTAATAAAATAATTTCACTTGTCACTTTAGTGAGTGAAAAAATGAATTTTATTTCACAAGGGACTTAAATTTGATAATAATTTGTACTAAGTTTGTTATGTTATCCAGACATCAAATAAGCACCGTGTCTGGTAATCCATATACAAGTTGCCACAAACTACAGACCTGGAAACATATAG
The DNA here is from genome assembly GCF_016097555.1 of Gigantopelta aegis. NCBI lineage: Eukaryota > Metazoa > Mollusca > Gastropoda > Neomphalida > Peltospiridae > Gigantopelta > Gigantopelta aegis. The sequence continues at coordinate 23,279,535 of NC_054706.1, forward strand.
GTTACCACACATTTTTATTATCCACATGGTTCAACCATAACAGAGTTAATAATAATCATACGAAGCACACGTGTAATAACAAGTGTGATGGCGTAATGTTGGGAAGCGACGTCGTAACATGACGTTGCTTCTCCAGTCCTAGCTTAGACTTTACATGTGCAATATGATGTCATTTCGTCGTTTCCTTTTAGTTGTGGTTGAAACATTTTGAGACGGTCCTTGTTATTCATAAAAAAAATAATAATATGGATAATAAAGAAATTATTACACTCGCGTGTGTGTCGTACTGATTTTACGAAACTCGTGTCAGGATTTACCTGTATGTATTACCCTCGCTCTCGCTCGGGCAATACAAAAATCCTGACACTCGTAAAATCAGTACGACACACAAGCTCGTATAATAATCTCTATTTATTTTAATTATCACTATAAAATCCCTTCACAGACATACCTTTGTAATTCATTCATGTCACTTTTCTCACTGATACTGTATGTGTATCTAAGTAACACTCAAATGATCAAAAATTTGGGTGGTTTATATATGCATAGTTTGTTTCATAAGATTTTGTGGAGAACGAATTGCCGTTCTCGACTTGCTTGAAATGTGGTAACCTGAATGACGATTCACAACGTATTTCGATCCCTATTTGTTTCTTGTAAAGGCCTTAATGTGTTGTTTTGGTATCCATGTTTTTTCACACATACGATGAGCGACAGAAAGAGAGACAGAGGATGCGAGGGAAGGTGAATTTGCTTACCGTAGCAAATAAACGTTTGTTTTGTACATAACGACACCACTAGAGCACATTGATTAATTAATCATCGACTGTTGGATGTGAAACATTTGATAATTCTGACGTAGTTTGAGGAAACTTGCTGTATTTGTTCCTAAGTGATATGCACTTTCCCACAGATAGGAAAGCACATACCACGGCCTTTGACCAGTCGTGGTACACAGGTTGGAACTAAATTTTTTTTTTTAAATCGGATAAATAGATCCACTGAGGTGGATTGATCCTGTGACGCAAGCACCTTAAGCGAGCATTTAACGAACTGAGCTAAATTCCGCCCCTTTACCATAGCAAAGTACTGCATTTGCTTTTGTACCGTATTTCTAAAATTATATTTTAATTTAATTTAACGATTCATAAATAACTGGTCTTCTACCTTGGATGTAAACCAGGTGGTCAAGCCAGTATGTGAAATTGTTGCCCAAGTCATTTAGACTACTACCACCGAATCTATCCACTTCCTGTATGCAGTTTGCAGCATAATGTTTACGACGACGTCTGTACACTCGACATCTTCCATCAAGAAACGAGACTCGTCAATAAACCACAGTTCTCCACCGCAGTTGAGGCCATACTCTGTGGTGGACACCACTGACGTCACAGTCGATAATATTGTTGAGTCAAAATGACACCTCTTACAGGCAGTTTGGTTGGAATACCTGCCCCGCGTAGCCGGTTCCGCACCGCCTGAGTCGATATCCTACGCAAACCTGGTATTGCGGAAGCCGTAGAGATTGCCGTGATGATCCTCTGCCGTAGATGAATTCATCGTATGTAGCAGTCCTGGAGCCTTATTCACAAAGCCCTCTTAGGCTTTGCTAGACACCAAAGCATCCTCTTTGCAAGTCTTTTTGCACTGCACTGCGATATCGCAAAGTTGCGAGAGTTTAGTGAATTAGGTCCCTGGGCCAGTGAACACAAGTGGTCTGGGAAGGTCATATTGCCCGATGTTGCTGCAACCGATACCACAATCTTGATATGGTGCTTGGGAATACACGGAACGTCCTTGCTATGGCCGACCTGTATTACCCTGTTTGTAAATGACGCCGTTTCGTTGTGCATCACTCAGTCGCGACATGCGTTTGGTGTTGTGCAGTAGGCCTAACCCAAATAATGAGGACAAGTAATCAAAAACTGCATTTTTATAGCGCACGTATCGATGTATTCTGTATATAGTGGCTGCGCTTTGTCGACTGTAACAAAGGCAATATGTTTGAATCGCCAAATGGCATTATTTTTATGATTTGGCCGGCCACTGTCGCGTCGTGGTTAGGCCTACAGGATGGTAGGTACTGGGTTCGGATCCCAGTCGAGGCATGGGATTTTTAATCCAGATACCGACTCCAAACCCTGAGTGAGTGCTCCGCAAGGCTCAATGGGTAGGTGTAAACCACTTGCACCGACCAGTGATCCATAACTGGTTCAACAAAGGCCATGGTTTGTGCTATCCTGCCCGTGGGAAGCGCAAATAAAAGTTCCCTTGCTGCCTGTCGTAAAAGAGTAGCCTATGTGGCGACAGCGGGTTTCCTATAAAACACGGTGTCAGAATGACCATATATTTGACGTCCAATAGCCGATGATAACATCAAAGTTTGTCTTGTTTAACGACACTTCTAGAGCACATTGATTTATTAATCGGCTATTGGATGTCAAATATTTAGCAATCTTGATTCGTAGACAGAAAACGCGCAACATATTTCCGTTGGTAGCAAGGGAATATGCACTTCCCCATAGACAGGAAAGCACATACCACGGCCTTTGACCAGTTGTGCACTGGTTGGAAGGAGGGAAACTCGTCAGTTGAATGACCGAGGTGGTTCGATCCTGCGACTCTTTATTACCTCAGGCGAGAACTCTGCCAAGCTAAATGCCGCACTCGGATTTGTACATCGTTGCGTGTACAATTGTCATATATTAATTTTAAAAATCGAGCATTGCGCGTTTTTTGAGGGGAGAATATATACCGATGGAAAGAAATAAGAGATCAGCAACAAGAAAGAACGACTGCATCAAAAATCAATTCATATTGTCAGAAGTTGACTGGGAACACACACACCACACACCCACACATTACAGATATTCAATCCCACATTACAACTTGGTATGAAATACAGCATTACTACGCTAGTTGCTAATTAAATTTGGTCTACAATTTGATGAGTTCCCTTATTTCTTTCAACCAGTATATATTGTACGTGTCAAAATTTAGGTTTTCAATTGACGGACCTGTGCAGTTGCTATGTATGCAGTTGTATACACACGGAAAAGCATCTGTTAGAGCCACACCACAATACCTCGATGACAAATTTAAACTATGGAGGGAGAAAAGATTCTAGTTTACAATTCCATTAAATGAACACCCCCCTTGAATGGTTTGTGCATATCTATGAGACTAAAGTACTAATAAAAAATTATACCCAGGTGATTTTCAGTCTTATTAGTTATGAAAATCCCTGGAATAAAAATCATAAAAATGTTTCAGTATTATCATGACCTGTTACGGTATTCAAACAACCGGTAGTAAAAATAACAATAAATGACCTGTTATAGATAGAAACATGAGATGTATTACGATTTTACTGCAAAACATATGTAATTTGAAACGGACTATAACACCCAGTTTGATATTGATTACACTTGACAGGTAAAATCACAAGTACTAAGCTTATTTAAAGTTAAGCGATTTCCCTCTTATTCTCCAGATGGAAAAAGGAATAAACAGCCTTCACAAGTTTACTAACTAACTGAGACTGCAGGTCCTTGTACCATATTGATACCAGAAATAATACACCTGTCATTTTCAATACAATGAAGTTCAATAAACTGCTTTGTTAGATTAAGATTTTAAAAAATTATTGATTAATGGATACAACATCAGTAGTTTTGTTGTTAGCAAATTTATATAATTATTTTAGTTATTTGATGCTGGACCGCTATGTATTCTTACACTTAGTACTTGCAATTTCACCCGTCTGGTGTAATCAATATCAACCTGGGTGTTATAGTCGTTTCAAATTACATAAGTTTTGCAGTAAAATTGTAAATACATCTCACATTTCTAATCTATAACAGGTCATTTTTCATTTTTTGTACCGGTTGTTTAAATACCATAACAGGTCATGATAATACAGACACATTTTTATGGATTTTATTCCAGGAATTTTCATAATATACTGAACAAAAAAAGAAACTTCCGATTTGTACATATAGTATTTGTTGTGTTAAAGAATTCTTTGTGTAATGAAATTATATAGGTAGTATTAGCCTTGAGCTGTATTATCAGGATTCATGAATTTTATCGATTATTTTTGCACTGTTAATCGTCGACAACGTGAAATTCAATTTGCACGTGCATGCATGGTTCGACATGTCCCGTGTAGTATTCGGTCAATTTGTTTTACTTGTCTTACTGACATTGTTGTCAAGTGAACGAAAACGCTTTAAAATTTGTAAAAAAAACCAACGTTTTTTTTTTTTTTTTTACATTGTAGCATTTTTAGTATGCCAAGAATACCCAATAATTTACGCGAACGGGCGATTGGCATGCTTGATGCTGGCATGTTGACAGAAGACGTTGCAAGGCATGTTGGGAGTTCTAGTCGAGCGATACGAAATCTTCGCGTAAGATTTCGAACGACAGGAAGCACCAACGACTTGCCACGTCGTGGACATCCGCGTGTTACAACGCGTGGTCAAGACCGCTATATCATGAACACGCATTTGCGCAATCGATTCCAAACTGCCACTGCTACTGCTGCTAACACACCTGGGCTTCATAATAACCGAATCAGTGGGCAAAATTTTCGTTATCGACTGCGGGAGAACGGTTTACATGCACGACGTCCTTAGATTTTCTTTACAACGTGGTGATGGCAGGGTGCGCGTCTACCGTAGGAGAAATGAACGCTATGCTGACTGTTGTGTTCTTGAACGAGATCGTTTCGGGGGTGGGGGTTCTGTCATGGTCTGGGCAGCCATTGCCCATGGTTATCGTTCACCACTAGTCGTCATTGATGGCAATTTAAAAGCTCAACGTTACCGCGATGACATTCTCGCTCATCACGTCTTTCCTCTGTTCCATAACAACGCCAACATCTCGATTTTTCAGCATGATAAAGCCACCTCTCATACAGCTAGAGGCACTGTAAATTTTCTTAGGACAAATAACATTGATTTCATTATGACTGGCCTGCTAAACCTCCTGATCTCAACCCCATCGAGCATGTCTGGGATAGTCTGGACAGACGATTGAGGCGTCGGTCCCAACCCACCCGTTAACGTCAACGAACTTCGTCAAGCGCTCATTCAGGAATGGAACAATATTCCACAGGCAGAAATCAACACTTTAGTCAATTCTATGCGCCTGCGATGCACTGCAGTGGTCAATTCAAGAGGTGGTCATACCCGTTATTAAGTGGGTGGGGTTTTTTTTTTTTAACCCCTACCACACTTGGTCATAATTTCTCCCAGTTTCTGTTAACCTATGGCCATGATTTTTGCACCAAACGATGCATCATGGAACACTCTTTAAACGCATATATAACAATTATTCCCCCGGTTTGTTTTCATCAAGTTATGTTCAAGCAAAGTTAGCGGAAGTTTATTTTGTTCAGTATATACAATACTGGAAACTAATCTGGGTATAATTTTGATTTAGTACTTAATAGCGAGATGCCTGCACGCGAGCCATTCCGTCATCCACAACTACAATAGCGTTTCCATACCACTTTCACAGCGAATGGGCTACCTTTGACGGTGTCCATGTGACACTCAACTTTTGACAGTATAGAAAGAAATTTTTATTTAACGACGCACTCAACACATTTTATTTACGGTTATATGGCGTCAGACATATGGTTAAGGACCACACAGATTTGGAGAGAAAACCCGCCTTCGCCACTACATGGGCTACTCTTCCGATTAGCAGCAAGGGATCTTTTATTTGCGCTTCCCACAGGCAGGATAGCACAAACCATGGCCTTTGTTGAACCAGTTATGGATCACTGGTCGGTGTAAGTGGTTTACACCTACCCACTGAGCCTTGCGGAGCACTCACTCAGGGTTTGGAGTCGGTATCTGGATTAAAAATTCCATGCCTCGACTGGGATCCGAACCCAGTACCTACCAGCCTGTAGACCGATGGCCTACCACGACGCCACCGAGGCTAGTTTGACAGTATAGATACATAAACCTCATGCCGATTTAAGGGTTACTACACAACGGTACCATTAAGAACCATTTTCAGCATGGCACATCTCTTACTGGTGTTAAGACCCAACCAAGGATTGTTAACATGAAATATTAGATTAAAAAACCCCTTAAGTCATGCATCAATGCTGGTAACCCTTTTTACAGTACAAAATATAAACCGTTTGTAGGTTTTAAGTTTTTATTAAACAAATCCCTTCACCCTCGCATTGAACAGGTGATGACGTCATCCGTCACGAAGAATCTGCATCATCCTTCATGGCTTCCAGAACTAAAACAAAAAGAATGAAATGTTTAAAGGGACACACCCTAGTTACGGCTAGTTGTTAACCATTACGGCGTTGTTTTTCGCTATTAAACCCATTTTTTCACAAATAAAATTGCACTTTACTTACCGTTTATTATTTAGAATATACATTTCCATTCACCTGAAGTGTTTTTTGGTAATCCTGGTGTTTGTAATACCACAAAATGCATTTTTTTTATTTCTGAAAAACGGACGCACGTTTGAGAAAAAAACGTTGAGCAGACAAGGTCTAATCTATTTTTAGACGGGATATTTCCATTTCAATGTCACAGACGTTGGTATACCACGTGACCATTATCATTTTGGTTCGGTTTGTTTTCTCATGCACGGTTCGCGCAATCAACATCCGATTTGTTGTTGTTCATTTGTGAAATTTTTCTTCACAGTTCGTGAACATTTTCAGTAACAATAAAGTTCAGACAAGTGTCTCAATACAAAACGTTACCTTAAAACCAATAATTTTGCTAAGTCTTACGATATCTGGAGAGGGGATACAACCAGGACAGAACAGTTGGAACATGTCCAGGAGAAGTGAAAAGAACGCACCCCAAGTCTGTGAAATTTGTCGTGACGTAGGCATTGTTGTGCTTCGAGCGACATCTACCGGTGACGTCAGAATACAAACTTTCAAAATTATTTCAAGCAATTGGGACATGGGGATTCCCATGGTATTTATCGATATAAAACCTGCTTTTTCACTCCATTTGATAAAAACGTGATCTAAGTGTGTTACAGGTTTGTAGATTAACCAAATTATAATTTATTTTCGCTGGATGGAACTAGGGTGTGCGGCTTTAATGACATCGTAGCGTCGTTTTACGGCACTATCCCGAATTTAAAGCTAAGGTTTTCGGCAAATATATTTTATGGTAATTTACTTCCATTTTCTACTTTAGAATAAGAAAATCTATATACTACTCAAAAGAATTTAAGGGTCAGACGATATTTTCGACATTATTTTCTGAATGTCAATTATATACTACTCAAAAGAATTTAAGGGTCAGACGATATTTTCGACATTATTTTCTGAATGTCAATTATATATACTACTCAAAAGAATTTAAGGGTCAGACGATATTTTCGACATTATTTTCTGAATGTCAATTATATTAGCTAGACATAATGTCACGCATGGTATTGTTCCATTTTGACGAAACTGGGTCTGAGCAACCCATAAATGAATTAAAATCCACTGTCATTGACACTGTCGACTAGTTCTAATGGCGAAAACATGCTTACATTTGCACGTAAATTAGGGCGAAAGCGAAAGGTCTGCTAAGTGCCCATAACTTGCTTTTTCACAAAGCGCTTCATTTGCACGCTTTGCATGTGTATTCCATGTTCCCAATGGTGAATTTCTGTATAATTGGAGCTTGCGTTCGTGTACGGTGCACACTCCAAATTCGACAATGGTACGACGTCAACTGACTATCGAAGATCGAGGAAGGGCTATTGCTTGGCTACAGGATAGCAATACGCAAAGAAATGTTGCTCTGAGACTTGGTGTCAGTCAGAATGTCGTTGGCCGACTGTGGCAACGGTACCAAGCAACGAATTCTGTTCGAAATCGTCCACGTTCGGGAAGACCCCGAAGCACTACAAATAGAGAGGACCGCTACATCACCAATATGGCTCTACGTCAACGCACAACCACTGCACGCCGATTACGTGACAATCTGCGGACTGCGACTGGAACTCGAGTGTTTGATCAAACCATACGCAATCGTCTGAGAGCCAATAATCTACGCTGCCGTCGCCAGGCTGTTCGACCACCACTCCTACCACGTCACAGAACGGCCAGACGTCACTGGTGCACGCTTCATCTGCGGTGGCAACGTGTTCAGTGGGGTCGAGTGATGTTCACTGATGAGTCCAGCTTTAGTCTCCAGTTCAACGACGGTCGGGTTCGTGTCTACAGACGTCCTGGGGAGCGCTTCGCTGACGTTAACGTTAGACAACGTCACCGGTTCGGTGGTGGCAGCGTCATGGTGTGGGGTGGCATCTCTATCCACCACAGGACACACACCCCCCCCCTCTATGTGGTGGATGGCAATCTGAATGGAATCCGCTGGATGGCAATCTGAATGGAATCCGCTATCTGAATGAGATTATCCGGCCGTTGGTTCTCCCAGGCCTTCAGCAGATTGGCGGCGGGGCAGTTCTGCAGGATGACAATGCCAGACCCCACCGCGCTAGGGTGGTAACGGACTTTCTCAGACAACAAGGTATCGCCAGGATGGATTGGCCAGCATATTCGCCTGACTTGGCCCCAATAGAGTAGGCCTGGGACGAATTAGGCAGGAGAGTTCGGGATAACCATGCCCCTCCGGCCAACCTTCATGATCTGGGTCAACTTCTTATGGCAGAGTGGCAGGCCATTCCCCAAGAGTTCTTCAGACGTCTGATCAACAGCATGAGGCAACGATGTGTCGAGTGTATTCGCGCCAGGGGTGGATTCACACACTATTAAACGAATGTTCTAATGTGTAAAATCCATGTTTGACAACCTTCAACTTTGACAGCATGTCATGTGACTTTCTTGTATACAGTGACGTTTATTTGTGGGTTTTTTGTAAATATGGAACAATAAAAAAAAAATTGGTGTAGTTTACATCATCAATCTAATACACTCTGAAACTTATTTGGTTATAAATGTTTGACCCTTAAATTCTTTTGAGTAGTATATATAACCAATGTCCCACTGAGAACACCGACACTGTTTAACTACACCCGTTACAATGCTTAAAACACCTTGCGTTTAAGAAAAACTGCTTCGTAAATTCAGCCCTTTTGTGTCTGAGTAAACTCGCTACCTTGCACTAGAAATACCATGATGACCAGAAACTTACGGAAAACAATTTAAGCAAAAAACTATGTAATGTCAAGATTCTAAAATTTTAAAATGCTCCGATAATATGCCGCGTGTTAAAAAAACACAAAAAACATAGGGTCAGGTCATGTGCCCACCCGTTGTTTGACGTTAATTCATATTCACCTTATTAAGTTTACATCCATAGCCTTTAACAAAGTCATTGAGCCTCTGCAGCGACTACATAATATCGGCGAAAAAAATAAATAAAATATGTGGTTCTGGTTACGTGTATATTTTAGGATAGGTAGGCAATAATCGTGGGGTTGTGTCTTAATTCTTAAAATATGCCAAACTGATCTTTCCAAAGAGATTTCAAATTGCTGCGTCCTTCCAGTTTTGAAAATCAGTAGGAAATTTAGGGTTGACCAAATTGTTTTGTTGGTAAAGCTGTATCGGAACCAGACGCGAGCGATTTTAGAAATTTCAATCGCGGTATCCTAACAGCACGCGCGTCGCACGTGTGCGGTTAGTATGCTACAACTGAAATCAACGATTTCTAAAATGATCCTCGTATCCGGTTAAGATATAGCTCAACTAACTGGAACTACAGCTTAACTGGAACTACACATCTTCATTTGGCCCTAGTTAAATTGGAATCTTTACGATTGTAAATATAGTACAAAATTACTTACATTCCTCTTTGTTGTCGAAATGGAATTGTTTGAATTCAACGAGGTCCAATTTTGCATCGCCTGAAAATAGAAATTCCAACATTTTACAAGATATGTTGGGCATAAATGCTACGTTCTTGCTACCAACTTGTACGACCAATCCAGTTGCTAATCCGAGCCGGTTTATCTTAGGACATGTTGCACGTGCTACGGTCCCCGCGCTTCAGGGGGCCCCCATGGTGATGTGTACATTTTATTTTCCTCTGGTCATTTCCCCAATCCCTCTCCGAGGAGTTGTAAAATATATCCTGGGAAGGGGGTCCCGCCTTCATAAATTTGTGCTACAGGCCCCGTGGATCCTTAAACCGGCTCCAAATCTTTGAGCGTTTGTTACAACTATTCTCCTCGTATAGAATTGGGTGCGCGCACTTTACAATTCGTCTTCCATCGAGGGGAATTTTGATCCTGCCATGGTACTTTTAAAAAACACACACTAGCAAATAACACTAAAAAACGGGTCATTTTGTTATATGTATACTATTTCAAATGTTAAAATACTGGCAGATAATGTATACACTTTGCCATTGTTGAGCTTTACCGACGGCACAAATATGCCATCGATTATGCCATCTACCGTATAGCAATGTATATCTCAACGACGGCAAATTGACGTTAAGTTACGAGCCCGATACTTGCTAATTTCAAATTTTTTAAAACATTAACATTTCTCTTCATAGTAAGGGATATTCTATATGCACTCCCATTCAATTCGTGTAACCAAAATAATTAGCTGGGTGAAAACAATCACAAGAACCAGTTCTGGTTACTTAGTATTATCGTAATTGCTTCAAATATTACCATTTGTATCGGCCTTGTGGAATCTGGCGAGGTTGGTTACTTTCAGGCCGGTCACGTGAGCGATCTCGTTCAGTTCAACAAAACCATCTCCGTTTACATCTAGATCGTGTAGAACTGTCGGCACATCGGAATCCTGCAATTTAAAGTTTCAATTTCTTTTTTAATACTCGAAAACATTCATAACTGATATGCTATTGATGTAAAAAAATTTGGCAATTGTGACATTCGTATTAAGAGGAAACTCGATTTGTTGGAATCAAAATATCTGGTATGCACCTACCCAGACCGGACAACACTCCGTGGCCTCCGTTACACCAGTTATGGGCCAATGGTTTGGATTTGAAATCCCTGTAAGAACCGAGTCAGTGTGGGGGTTCGATCCTTCGTAGTAAGCCCTCAGGAGACTTGACAAAGCCAAATCCCGCACAAAACAAAAACAGTTTACATTTAATTGTTTTAAATATTTAGTAAAAATACTTTCACTAGCCATTTAAATGCTCACCCCATTTTATAATCAGTTTCAAATTAGGATTTCACATTTTTACAGACAAACCCCCCCCCCCCCCTCCCTCCCTCTCTCCCTCCCTCCCCTCCCCTCCCCCTCCCCCCCCCCTCCCCCTCCCCCTTAATTTTCAAGCGGGAGTTAAAAATTTCTTTATAGACTATTTAGTTTCTCGTGGACAAATTTACCCTTTCCGCTATGTACGACTCGAATATCACTTATTTATTCCTACAAATAGTCACGTGAGTAACATGTACCCCGTGTTGCACGATAATCCGTTACTGACACTTTTTGCACGTGTACGTTTTTCACGGAGCACTGTCTTTTCTTTTTCAACCCCCACCCCACCCCCACCACCACCCCCACTGAAGCAAATGGTCCTTTTTCAGAGCTAAAACATACAGGTTTATACATATGGACTTTCTATGGTGCAAAAACTAAATGGAAAACGAGTCCACTTGGTTATATTCGAAACTCCCCCCCCCCCCCCCCACGTCCAAATCACGCTACGTCCCTGTATCCGGTAGATCAAGGTTGTGGAAATCGAGGGATGCGGGGGTGAGGGTCGGGTCGTTTGAAAATTATCTTTTTTAAAGTCTTCATTTTAAAGGCATACTGTCACGGATTAAAATTACATTAATTGTTGGAAACTAAACCTAGCTATCGCATCGCCTTTACTGAACCATGATGGAGTGAAATCCATGTCAACCCTCTCGACAATTTTAGTTTTTGAATTATGGACCATTGCCATAATTCAATTATGTTTACAAAATATCATTAATAAATGGAGTATGGTGGCTACGAAGGTGGTTGAATAAAGTACATTTAGGGACAAATCAAATTATTTTTGTTCAAGTAATACTTTGTTAGGCCATTAAATAGGTCAGTGGTCTGTGACAATATGCCTTTAAAAACATTCAACATGAGTCTCCCGATCGCTCCCTTTTTAAAAATGACAAACAAAGTTATTGTTAACCTCAAATACCTTTGGGGGACGGGACATAGCTCAGCGGTACAGCGATCGCCTGATGCGCAATGGATCTAGGTTCGATTCCCGTCGGTGGGCTCATTGGGTTATTTATCGTTCCAGCCAGTGCTCCACAACTGGTTTAACAAAAGCCGTGGTATATACTATCCTGTCTGTGGAATGGTGCATATAAAAGATCCCTTGCTGCTAATCGAAAAGAGTAGCCCATGAGGTGGCGATAGTAGGGTTTTAACGCTCATATCTGTCTGGTCCTTGACAATATGGCCGACGCCATCTAACAGTAAATAAAATGTGGTGAGTGCGTCGTTAAATAAAACATTTTTTTTTTTTCTTTTTTTTTTTTTTTTTTTTTTTTTTTGGGGGGGGGGGGGGGGTGGGGATGGGGAGAGAAAACCCCAGTCCATCAAATACCTTTGGGGTGGAGACGGCAAAACTGAATTAGTGACAAATAAAAGGAATCGGGAACATTTTAAAACTAGTAACGAAAAAAAAAAAAAATGTTTTATTTATCGACGCACTCAACACATTTTATTTACGGTTATATGGCGTCAAACATATGGTTAAGGACCACACAGATTCTGAGAGGAAACCCGCTGTCGCCACTACATGGGCTACTCTTTCCGATTAGCAGCAAGGGATCTTTTATTTGCGCTTCCCACAGGCAGAATAGCACACACCATGGCCTTTGTTGAACCAGTTATGGATCACTGGTCGGTGCAAGTGGTTTACACCTACTCATTGAGCCTTGCGGTGCTCTCGCTCAGGGTTTGGAGTCGGTATCTGGATTAAAAATCCCATGCCTCGACTGGGATCCGAACCCAATACCTACCAGCCTGTAGACCGATGCCCTAACCATGACCACCGAGGCCAGTAACTAGTAACGATACGTTTTCATATATTAGAGTTGGGGGTGGGAGTGGGGATGGGAGTGGGCGATGAGGCGTTTGCCACCCTCCCACAAAATGCGGTCCCCAATACGATAACGTCGCACTGGCTTTGACATCATGTTTTTCAATTATGAATGAATTAATTTTTATATTAATAATTGTTTTATTTTTTAAATATACAAGCCATGATTAATTAATTGTCAAAAATTAACAATAATAAACACTTTTAAAATTAAATTTTAAAATATGTATATTATTTTAAACATGCGTTCAGTTGAGATGATCATTCATAGATGCAACTATGTATAAACCACGGGTTTTGTAATGAGGGTGTAATGGTTTTCAGGACAGTTTGGTGGTTCATATTGTGGATGATGAATTTTAAAAAAAAACCCCACAAAAATCATTAAAAGGGGCACTTCAAACAGAAGGCTCGTTCCAGCCAGTGCTCCACAACTGGTGTAACAAAGGCCGTGGCATGTACTATCCTGTCTACGGGATGATGCATATAGCGGATTTCCTCTCTCAATATCTGTGTGGTCCTTAACTATATGTCCGACGCCATATAACCGTAAATAAAATGTGTTGAGTGCGTCATTAAATAAAACATTTCCTTCTAACTTTATTACATCACTTCCTTCAGAAGTGCATTCACGTTGTTAGGTTTTATAGCCAGTTTTTTATTGCGTGATATTTATGAACAATCTTATTCGATTTCTTTTAGTTTTGCTGCAGTATCCCCAGCATAAAATAAGATCGCAGACCTCGTAAAATCGGGCTGCATTTGATGACCCAGCCGCACTGCGATTAGGACCGTTACCAGAGCGAGACACGATATAAATGTCATAACAACACTTTTTGTCGGCCGTTGGGGGACAATCTCAGACGCAGAGAAGGAACAACGGAAATTTGCTTGATCTTTTTTCTTTCTTTCTTTTTCTTTTTTCAAATACCTCGGTGGTGTCGTGGTTAAGCCATCGGACATACGGCTGGTAGATACTGGGTTCACAGCCCGGCACCGGCTCCCACCCAGAGCGAGTTTTAACGATTCAATGGGCAGACCTGTGTAAGACCACTACACCCTCTTCTCTCTCACTAACTACTGACCACTAACCCACTGTCCTGGACAGACTGTCCAGAATCTGATAGCTCAGGTATGTGACCACTACAACCTGTTCTCTCTCACTAACCTCTAACAACTAACTGACTGTCCTTGCCAGGTAGCTAAGTTGTGTGCCCAGAACAGCGTGCTTGAATCTTAATTGGATATAAGCACGAAAATAAATTGAAAAAAAAAAAAAAAATGTTGGCAAACACTGACCTGACTTTATTAGTTTCATTATTATCTGAAAGTCAACTGTTGGACTTAGAGTGAGTGTTTTGTTCGTTTGTTAGTTTTGTTTAACGACACCACTAAAGCACATTGATTAGTAATCATCGGCTATTGGATGTCAAACATATGGCAATTTTGACATATAGTCTTAGAGAGGAAACCCGGTACATTTTTCCATTAGTAGCAAGGGATCTTTTACATGCACCACAGACAGGATTGCACATACCACGGCATTTAATATATCATTCGTGGTGCACTGGCTGGAACGAGAAATAGCCCAATGGGCCCACCGACAGGGATCATTCCCAAACCGATCGCGCATCAAGCGAGCGCTTTACCCACTGAGCTACGCCCTGTCCCTCTCACGAGTCAGGCTGCGATCGCACTGCAACCGCATCGACAGTGACGCACGTTGTACGGCCGCAAGAAATTACAACATAGTTTAATTATCAGCGAGAACCTACAAATCGAGAAGACCCACGTGGATTACGTAAAACAGACAAGTATGCAGGAAATTGTACGGGTGACTGGGGGGGGGGGGGGGGGGTAGAAAGGAAGGGGTCTAGACTGGTATGCGAAATGACTAAGGGATTCGGGTCATGCTTTCGCGGAAGAAAAAAAAAACATATTTTAGAAGAAAGAGAAAATTCGCTTGGAGAAATGGGATTTTATTTCCCATTCCCCCTCCAGGTTGTTGC
The DNA here is from genome assembly GCF_016097555.1 of Gigantopelta aegis. Classification (NCBI taxonomy): domain Eukaryota; kingdom Metazoa; phylum Mollusca; class Gastropoda; order Neomphalida; family Peltospiridae; genus Gigantopelta; species Gigantopelta aegis. Next base: position 23,294,590 of record NC_054706.1, read on the forward strand.
GTAAGCCCCCTATTTCTATTTCACGCCACTTCGGCTATTTAATATCTGTGTTTTTTCTTACACATGAAAACAAACACCAACCCCAATATATTTCCATCATCTAAACTGGAGGAACATTTGCATAAGTTGAGCGCAACCGATTGTCTGTTTGTTTTGTTTAACGACACCACTAGAGCACATTGATTTATTAATCATCGGCTAATGGATGTGAAACATGGTCATTTTTGACACAGTTATAGAGAGGAAACCCGCTACATCTTTTTTATTAGTAGCAAAGGATCTTTTGTATGCACCATCCCACAGACAGGATAGCATATACCACGGCCTTTGATATACCATTCGTGGTACAGTCGTGAACGACTCAACCGATCAATTTTCCATTATGATCGATCATAATGACGTTTGATGGTGCATATAACAGATCCCTTGCTACAAACGGAACAATGTAGCGGGTTTCATCTCTAAGACTTAAGTTAAATTACCAAATGTCTGACATCCAATAACCGAAGGGCGGGACGTAGTCCAGTGGTACAGCGCTCGCTCGATGCGCGGTCGATCTGGGATCGATCCCCGTCGGTGGGCCCATTGGGCTATTTCTCGTTCTAGTCAGTGCACCACGACTGGTATATCAAAGGCCGTGGTATGTACTACCCTGTCTGCGGGATGGTGCATATAAAAGATCCCTTGCTGCTAATCGAAAAGAGTAGCCTATGAAGTGGCGACAGCGGGTTTTCTCTCTCATTATCTGTGTGGTCCTTAACCATATGTCCGACGCCATATAATATAAATAAAATGTGTTGAGTGCGTCGTTAAATAAAACATTTCCTTCCTTCCAATAACCGATGGTTAGAAAATAAATGTGCTCTAGTAGTTCTATAGTAGTGTCGTTAAACAAAATAATTAACTTTTAACATTTAGATCAATGATAATGGGTAGGGTGTTTTTTTTGTTTTTCATGGGGTTATTTTAGCAGCATCCCTTCCCACACACACCACACCCCAGAATTTATGAGAGAAAAAAGTTTGTTTTATTTAACGACGCCACTAGAGCACATTCATTTTTTAAAGAATTTACTAAAAATATCCCCGGGTTCTTTTATGTATAACTGGAAGAGACTGTGCGTAATTCAGTTTTGTTGTCTCCACCCTAAAGTAATTTTAGTTTAGCAATGACTCAGGAGTTGAGGTGTATAGTCTGAGTGTGGGGGGAGGGGTTGACATTTCGTTTATATGTATATAAAAAAAAAAATAATAATACAATTTTTTTTAAAGGGACAGATCCTAGTTTCAACCCATGAAAATTAACACTAAGTTTAGTTAATCTACAAACCTGTAACACATTTGGATAACGTTACAACTGAATGAAACATTAGTCTGTGACTTTGAAATGGTGAAATACCCTCTAAAAATAGACTAAAACTCGACTCCATAGCTGTTACTTCTCAGACGCACGTGCGTTTTTAAAAATATGACAAATGCATTTTGTGATATTAAAAACACCAGGATGACCAAAAACACTTCGAATGTACGGAAATGGATAATCTAGACAATAAAATGTAAGTAAAGCATGATTTGTGTTATCATAAAAGGCTCAAATAGTCAAAAATATGCCTTAAGTGTTTAAAACTAGGGTATGTCCCTTTAATGTGATGTATATGTTGTCATAATGATCATGTGCAAAACATCACCCGATTTCCACCCACGGGCACAACCTTGACCTACAGGTTACGACTCAAAGTAAAATGTCTGTGTTCTTTCGATTCTAAATAATGTACATGTACATGTTTTACTCAGTGACATAAACATACAAAATCACAGACGTGAAAAACGTGCACGTGCATAAAGTGTCTGTAACGAGTTAACGTGCAAAACGGTGTATATGTTTAGTCACGTGACTACTTTACAGGAATAAATAACTGAAATTCGCCCAGTGTTGCCGTTTCTTCGTTTCATCGTGACCCAGTTGCGCTAGTGTTTTCACGTCTTGTTAAAAACAGTTTGCAAGTGAGTTTTCTTTGGTTTCTTGATAACAATTGTTTGGTTGTTGTTGTTTAGTTTTTTGGGTTTAAAAAAAATATATATAAATGCTTAGTTAAAACATTTATTAAGATGTTTGCCACAGCACCGTAATTACGGCATGGGTTTCTTTTTAGTGGGAAGCGGTGTGTTAATTTTCTCGCCATACACTTTTTCATTTCTAAAAGTGGGCGGGATCTCCCTCGGTCGGTTGAGCGCTCGTCTGAGGTGCTTTGTGTCGCAGGATCAACTCGCCTCGATGGACCCATTTTCTTGTAGGTGTTTTTTTTTTTTAGACCCCAACAAATGTCCAGACTGGTACAGTATATAAAGGGCCATGGTATATGCCGTCTTGTGTGAAAAAGTGCTTACAAAACGTCCCTTGCTAAATAAAAAAACATGCAACGGGCTTCTATGACCGTGTCGTAATTGACAGCCGTTTAACGTTAAGTAACTTATGATCAATGTTCTCTAGTGGTGTCGTTAAACATTTTATCTAAAAATGTGTATGATATGATGTAGTGATTTATTAGATATTTGCCAAATAAGAAAGGCTGAAATCTGTTAAACGGCATGTTTTTTATAAATTTTAAAATTGTTATTGTAGAATGAAGACTGTTTATTGCTTGGTACTTGTGCTGGCCTTGACCTTCGTCCCCGAGCACGTGGATGGCTGGTTCTTCCGGTCTGTGCGCAGAATCCGCTTCAACCCCTACCACACGTTGGGTTGTATGGCTGCCTGCAAGTGGGCCAGGAGCTGGGCGTGTAAGGTCTGTAAGAGGAAGAGGGGACTCGACGTGCCGGATGATGACGTAGATCCAGTGGAGGTACAGTTTGTAAATTCACTAAAACTTTTGTGTGAATTTACCAGTTTTGGAAACTTCCAAACGGGCATATTTATTGCAAGATGATAAATGCAATCAAATGCATAAGGGGGCATTTTGTATGTAAAACGTCAAATTAAAATGGATGACTGAATAGTAATTCATACATGCATACATGGAAACCGCCGTCCAAGCATTCGAAAAGAAAAAGCGGGATTTACCAATCGGATTCGGATTGGTTAAACGTCTGGTGTGTTACAGTGCACCCACCACATTGGGCAACGAGAGGAGAATTTAGTCTTCACCCTCCCGAAATTGCTAGCAATGAAGGTGTAGGAGCTCAATTCCTAATTCAAACCCCCGTCGGTGGATCCATTGGACTAGTTCTGGCACCAGCTAGTGTACCACGACTAATATATCGAAGGCCGTGGAATGGTGTATAAAAGATCCTTGCTGCTAATCGAAAGAGCAGCCCATGAAGTGGCGACAGCGGGTTTCCTCCCTCAATATGTGTGGTCCTTGACCATTACGTCGGACTCCATATAACCGTAAATAAAATGTGTCGAGTGCGTCGTTAAATAAAACGGAACTTCCTTCCACCACATTGGGTTACTCACATTGGGTTACTCAGGAGAATTTGGTCGATTCCATCCTCCCGAAATCGCTAGGAAGGTGGATGAGCCAAACTCCTTCATCAAACCAGCATGTCCGAATTTAGATATTACTTTAGACCTAAACTTGGCAAAGTAAAATTGGGCCAACCAAACCATGGACGTTTTGGATTAAGCATTATGCCGTCTAATACTAAAGTCCCAAGATAATTTCGGCCATGTCAACTAAAGTTTTTAGACTTCTATCGTGCTCAGTTTACCGCTATGAAGTGGGGAAGAAAATTTACAAAACAAAATTAACAGATTCTTGTCTGTCGAAACTTCTCGTTATCTTTCGGACCTTCTCCCGAAAACTAGAAATAGTGTGGGTAGTTCTTAAACTACTACTCTGCCACAGACAAACCGCACGATCCCCACCGATTAATACCCCTTTCAAACGTCCTGACCAAAAGGAAACTCCGCCCCACTGCACATCGCCTAACGCCACTACCTAACTTGCCACCCACCCCCACCTATCCAATCTAACTTGCGGGATAACACTTCTAACTGTAGTTCAGTACCTCGCCTAGGAACTTTTGCTAACGCATTATCCCCCACCGCCCCAAATCGCCCCAAATCGCAACTCGGGGGTACAAATTATCGGCAAACAAAATTTAATCGATTGATTTCGGCACCGTTTCGGCCAAATCTCAAATGGCGCCTTCCTGAAATAGTCGATTTTTTTCATTTTTTTGGCTTTTTTTTTTTTGGCTCATCAAATATCCAGAATTTGGACAAGCATCCTAAAGTGAAAGTAGAATGTTAACTAGGCGTCAATTTTAACCACTTTCGGACCATAACCTCAAAACAAACTATTGTTCATAACATTGGTATTAATTCGAATGATCTAAATCCAACCCGTGCAATACATCGGTTGCGAAACATAACCTCGATTCGGAAACGATTCCCTAGATCAATTGGGGTTTTTTTCATCGAGCTTAAAACCTGCCTCAACCAAATAAAATTTGGCAGCAAAAACAATGAGGGACATCAAAATTATACCTGCGCATCGCTCGTATGATTTTGAGGTTGGGCAGGACAACATTCACTGGACAGAAACAACTGCCAATAAAAACTTTTTGGCAGGTTTGTTTTTGTTTAACGACACCACTGGAGCACATTGATCATCGGCTATTGGATGTCAAATATTTGGTAATTCTGGCTCTTGGTCATCGGAGGAAACCCGCTACATTTTCCTAATGCAGCAAGGGATCTTTTATATGCACTTTCCCACAGACGGGAAAGCACATACCACAGCCTTTTGATCAGTTGTGGTGCACAGGTTGGAACGAGAAGAAAAGAGGTTGGATCCTGCGACGCAAGCACCTCAAGCCAACTGCCAATAAAATTCACCGCAGTTGTCGGAGGTACTTAAATTTAAACTAAGGCCGGGAAAGGGTAATTACCATCCTGTTTTAGGACTAGGAACTGACGAACTGACATTAACCCAACATTCTCTAAAAAAAATTACTGTCTTCCCCCCCCCCAAAAAAAAAAAAACCCACAAAAAAAAAAAAAAAAAAAAAACTGGCGTAGGCGAAACTTGACAATGGTGTAATGGATACGGCAATTTTTGACCACAATGAAACTAGCTGACTTCTCGGGATTATACTTTAGAAAACAAAACAAGGAAAACTCCGGCTGGTAACTCCCGCTCACTCCATAAACTAGACCCTGAAATTATTGAAGCTCGTAAAAGGATAGTTGAAAAGTGGGTGGTATCGGCAAAAATCAGTCGAACGTCGTGCTTTTGCCTCATGGCAGGGTTGGTGTACCCGATACTGATTTTTAAATAGTATCAACCAATTTATCTTTTCGACTTGGCAACATGATTGCGACGGTGTGGCTGCGAAAAAACTTCATGCTATCGGGCCAGACTTGGGAGTGGCAGTCCTCCTATAGGCAGTGCAGTAAGGATGAAATGGTCTTCTTGTGCTTGCATCAGTCACTTACTTAGCCCATTCATTTATCTTGAAGAAAGATCCTCCACCTCGGTGTGAGCACGGTCAGTGTACTCTTGACGATACGCCACATTTTGGAGAGTGTAAGCATCTGACCGAAACCAGAAAAGATATTATTTGGACAACGTAATGTGATGGCATCCTTTCGATTCCATCCAGAACTTTTACATTTCTTACGTGATGCCGATTTGTATTCCAAATTTTTAATATTACCCATATGTGATATTTTGTATTTTTAGCACAGTTCTTTACACCGTTTTTATTTAACTTTTGAATTTTTATATTGAGGTTCTTATCATTGTTGCATTTACCATCGTTTGACCCCCAATAGCCGATGTATTTTTCGTGCTGGGGTGTCGTTAAACATTCATTCGTGTAAGCCTCTAACCCAGCCCAGTCCCATTTTTCAGCGGTTTGTTATACCTTTTCCCAACAATCTAATAAACAAATACATCGTATTCGGCTGATAAACAGCATAGTACTAGCCAAACAAATTAGAAACTAGACCGACCGAACAACGTTATATTTTGTATATCAAGCGGTCAATTTAAAATTTTGAATCCCTGGGGCAAAATTAAAATATTTTTCAGTTTTTTAAATTCCTGAGCCAATGCATGCATACATAGTGTGGGTTGCCACCCACCCCCAATATAAAATCCTGAATATGCTGCCGCATTCTGGTCAAAAACGGGCCTTAATCATTTCAATCGTGAAAATATGGCATGCTGTGTAAAATGTAATTATTGGTTAGAATACTAGTAGTATATTTTTTACGTAACGGGGACAACAATGGGAATACAATGGAAACGCCTCCAATACAATGGATATGCACCTCCGGAACAATGGCTCCATGCCTCCGGAACAATGGCGATGTCACCTATTGTTCGCCTATAGTACAATGGCGATGTCTCCTATTGTTCGTCTTAACACAATGGCGATGTCACGGATTGTTGACATTAGTACAATAGAAATGCACATATTGTTCGCCGGTATAATGGGTGTCAGACACCTATTTTTACGATGAACTAGTTTCGAGTTTTATTTATAGATACTACGAAATACGTGGTGAAACTGTTTACTTTGAATCGTGGATGGTTTTTAATGATTTATTTATAGTTGTGTACTTGAAATGTAAATATTAAGCTGTCTGGTTTCATTTTAATATATCGATAATACCGTTCCAATTTTTTTTCTTCTCGAATATCATCTAATTAAATTAAATTTTAGTTAAACCGTTAGACCGACGTCAAGTTTCCTGTTAAAACTGACAAAAATAAGAGTCGTAAACTTCTAAATAACTGACAATGTTACATGTGTAATTTACTTTAGAGTGCATCATTATGTTAGCAGAACGTAAGTAAATATTGTTTAGCTATAAGAACGTGTGTCTTTTTTATGTTTTGTGTCGTTTAAGAAATGAACAGTCAAGATATACTACGACCATGTGATAAATTTGTTAAAGCAATATTGGTTTCAACAAACAGTTTGTTGAAAAGTCGGTGAGCGATCCACGAAGATCAGTGAATGGGGTATATGATACGTGAACGTTTACTTTGGTGGCTATAAAGCAAACATTTGATGTGAACACAGTGTGTGTGTACTGCTTGATTTGTCTGGCCATGTCAGAACGTACAATGCAATGGCGATAATCTAAGGTCCGTGTGTGTGTGATTTCTTTTTATAAATGGAAACAAGCTGTCTACTGCGATTTTTTAATCATGTAAAATATGTTTTTACATGCTGTATTGTATGTGAGAAGAAAAACCCCCACCAAGTATCATTAAATCAAATTTATATAGAATACCGTACAGAAAGTATATTACAATGGAATAAAATGTTTTATTTAACACATTTGGTGAAGGACCACAGAAACCTACTGTCGCCATTTCATAGCCTACCCTTTAATATATATGTATGTGTGTGTGTGTGTGTGTGTGTGTGTGTGTGTGTGTGTGTGTGTGTGTGTGTGTGTGTGTGTGTGTGTGTGTGTGTGTGTGTGTGTGTGTGTGTGTGTGTGTGTTAATAATAGATTTAAAAAAAAGATAGTTTTTAAACCAGAGACGATAGGATTATATAGATAGGCGAGGTACTTACACCCAGCAGCTAGTATAAAGCTGCCTGTTGCATATAATAATCTTCATTTGTGTAAATGCATT